>NW_010168354.1:40345-69489 GCF_000695765.1 Mesitornis unicolor
AGCATGACACTGCACTGTAGTGTTTTCAGTAGGAAAGGAGACTTAAAAAGAATTGCCAGTAGTTAAACATGGGGCCTGGAGAAAAACAGAATTGTGAACAATACTAGTATCACTAATTGGTCCTGGAGAGGCTTTTTGCCAAAATTGCTAGTAGTTATAAATTTCTTTTCTTAATCTTAAACAGTATTATGTAATGGATTTGGTTTTGAATTGTATTTTTGCTGTTATGTTTTCAGTAGATTAATAGAATTTCTCTAATTCAGAACTCTTTTATTTCAATCTTATTCCAGTTATAGTATAAAATTCATTGTTTCATGGAGAATTCAACATACTTCTAGACCCCTAAATATAAAGGGGATACATCCCTACCACACCTGACAGTTATTATTTCCAGATTACAGATATAGCTATAAAGCACGTATCTATCAAGTGACTTGCCAAAGGTCATACAATTAGTCTGCAGCAGGGCCAGATCTCTTGAGTCTTGACCCGGTGAAGAAACATACTTCCTTGCAGCAGTTCTGGCACAACCTGTTATTGGCAGGAAATTTTAACTGTGGACATCAACAAATTAACTTGTCTTTCAATTAGACAAAAAAATTTAGCTGTGACTCTTAATGTAAAAGTTCATTAGAGAAATGCATGAAGTGACATTGCACCCTAACCAAGATACAGAAAAATCTATTTTTATTTCAGTGAATTAATGGTAAAAAGTGATGAAAAATGTAATTACTGGATATGGAAGGTTATTCACATTTTCCAAAATAAATTCAACTTTAGCTGACATTACGATTGACAAATTTAAATACAGGAGGATTTATTTTAGAAAAAAGAGAAGGGAATATAGTTTAAGAGTATAATAACTTCAGCAATTGAACTATGCAGTTGCTACTGGTGACTTCAATAACTGCATGGTATATCATTCTTGAAACTTCAGTAAAATGGCTGTTCACTTAACACCCTGATTTTTCTGTAGTGGGAGTTCTCAAATTATATAAAATACAATGTATTGTTTGCTTTTTAAGGGTAATATCTAAATGAAAAGGTCACTGGATAGTTTGAGGAGGTATAGGCTTACCATTTAATTGTTTTCTTTATTTATAGTTCTCTTGCTTCAAACCAAATCTGATGTTTTTCTTTGTCTGGTTATTTGATTAGATTTAAAAGTGGATTAATGGAGCTAACTCTGAAGAAAAGCTGTTCTGTTGAATGCCACAATGGATTTCTGCTTCCATTACTAGTCCCAAATTTCCATTAAACATAAAATTGAGACCTTTAAGGCAGAGAGCCGTGTGTACCCCAACTTCACTGTAGTTGAAAAAAGTATAATGAAGTTTAAAACTTATAGCTAGAAGGAAAATATGTGCTTTCTTTTCAATGACCCTACTTCCTAAACTGTACATAAGGCTCCACCAAACTTTTGCCTTCCCTTGATATAAGAGGATACAATTCATGTGAAATGCATAACAGTTAGAAGAAAACAACATAGGTATCCCATTAGGGCTGCAGCCAGAGCTCAGCAGGGCAGAAGAAGAACAGACAAGAGAGAACGTGGTTGTTACCTTCATGTTACAAGGTGACTTGATTCTTTTGAACGGAAATGAACAGAAGGTATCAGACAGTAGAGACCCTCTTAATTAGAAAAGTCATCATAAGTCTCAGTGGCTGGAAGTTGAAGGTAGTCTAATTCAAACTACAGAAAGGGCCAATTTGTCTCGGAATGAAGGTAATTAGCCACTGGAACGATTTACTTTAAAGCAGATTCTTCATTGCTAGAAAAATTTGCATTGAACCTGGCTCTCTTTCAAAATATGTACTCTCCAGCAATGCCAGAGGTTGCTGTCTTGGTTCAGAAACTAGAGAGGGAATGATATGATTTTGTCACACAGTCAGCAAGATGAAATAATCTGTCCATAAAACTGTGAATCTATTAGGATTGGATCAATGTAGAAGAATTTCCTTACGGCACCTGTTGTAAACTGTGATGTGGAGGGGCGGTATTTGTTAAGCTTGTGAAATTCTGGTATAGCAAATAGCATTTCAGTGTGGTAGGAACAGTCTACTTGCACCAGAAGAGAGCATCTCTCAAGGATTTTCAATTGCTTGAAAGAGTCCAGCGCAGAGCCACAGAGATGATGGAGGGAGTGGAGCATCTCCCTTATGAGGAGCAGTTGAGGGAGCTGGGTTTCTTTAGCTTGGAGAAGAGAAGACTGAGGGACGTTAATAATAATGTTTATAAATTTGTAAAGGGAGAGTGTCAGGAGGAAGGAACCAGGCTCTTCTCTCTGATGTCCAATGATAGGACAAGGGGCAACGGGAGCAAGCTGGAGCATAGGAGGTCCATGTGAACATGAGGAAAAACTTTTTCACTGTGAGGGTGACAGAGCACTGGAACAGGCTGCTCCGAGAGGTTGTGGAGTCTCCTTCCCTGGAGACATTCAAAACCTGCCTGGACGTGTTCCTGAGTGACCTAGTCTAGGTGATCCTGCTCTGGCAGGGGGATTGGACTAGATGATCTTTCAAGGTCCCTTCCAACTCCTAATATTCTGTGATATTCTGTGATATTGTGCAGACAAGGTCATCCAGATCTACTGCCGCTGCATAGGTATGCTCACTGCTCATCCAGCACCCCAGAGTTGCTCTGAACTCAGGCAGAATGCCTTTTGATGGGCATACTTTGTGGTTTGAAAATCTTCTTAAAGATCCCTCGTTATACAAGTAGAATTAAGCCCTCTTCATATAAAATATAAAACCCCCCTTGTTACTAACTACACTATAAAAATGCTTTTAATGCCACAAAATTAAAATATCTGAGGCCAAGGAATATCTGGTTTTATGCAGTTCTTTGAATATTGGCTTGTTTGTAGGGATAAATAAGGCAGCTCGCCTGGAGCTGAGATCCTAGTTCACCTCAGTGAAAACTAAGTGGACACACGTCCTGTAGTTAACTGTGTCATCTTGCTTTGCATCTGGAAATACTACATTATGAATTAGTAGCAAAAGCTGGTCTACATCTCTTCAAATGTTTAGCGACTAGTCAGAGCCTTGTCACGTGAGTAATCCCTGTGCTAATGTAATATAATTATACAGTTAAACATAGGGTCCCTGACAAATTAGTCAAACCGTAAATCTTTTCTTCAGCACTGCCTGCAAATTTGCATAGGGAATTTTATTTCCAATTACAAATAGGATCAGTAGAAGTCACAATGTGGTCATGGTAAAAAAATTCAGATTATATTTTTTTCATAAATCTGATTAAAATTTACTGCACTGTAGAGTTGCGATGATACTTCCAAGTGCAGGCTCCAGAATAAATAGCTGGATGAGAACACGTAACAGAGATCTTCCCCAGTGGCCCTTGTAGATTTGACATTTCACTTTTGGACACTTTTGGAGCACTGTGTCTACTACAATCTTTCCACTGCTCACTTGATAAAACTTTCTGAAAATATTTCAGTGTGTAACCAGCAAAGTGTCACACCAAGATATCTGACTCTGCTGACGCTACAATTTTAACTTCTTTTTCTTTAAGCACACTTGCTTTTCTTAAAATGTATCTTTCATGTAGTCTGAAATTAATAAGTACTAATAAAAATGACATATTTAACTGATGATGTCATGTAAATATTCCTAATTAACTTGAGTTATAGTCATTGTAGAAAACCTTAATTTGGACAAAAGTAAAAATGTCTGAGTTTCACATTTTCTTCTTAGAGAATGAAATGAATGTTTACTATGGTTCCAACACCAGCAGCACATGGAAGACTGTGACAAAGATTATGCTTTTCTATCATCCTTCAATATAAGCCTGTTCTTTAGGAGACCCCTTTAGAAGCTAAAAGGAACTGATTCATGGCTAGTAACTGCAACAATTTTATTCAGTCTTCTGAACTGGACACATTATTTAAGAACTAGACTGATGCTCAGTTTCTTTCAGAAATTTAGGCATTGCAGTGCATATCCTTTAAGTGCCTATGTTTGGGTGATCTTAGCATTTGATCCTGAGGGGCTTTAGGGTATGTGAGCTGTAAGATCCTGTCAGTGCTAAGGAACAAGTCAGAATACATTTCCTAAGGAAGTATGACAGAGGACTGGTGCTGCCATCTATTCAGTTGAAGTTTAATAATAACCAAGCGAAATACAAGAGCACAGGAATGTAGTGTAATAGCAGCCACAGTAAACAGACTGGTGAATTGCTAGTAGTGACCTTTACTAGGAGTGGATGATTAGTTTCCCAAGGTGGTTAAGGCAGAAAAAAAAAGTCATATTATTAGAAATAATATTACATAAAGGGATTTTTAAACATGACCCAAGTTCTCCTGTCTTGATTAGACTGTGAATAAGTCTACATCTGAAGGATTTGAATATATTACATTAGTAAGGGAAAATGATGGGTTAAGCAGGCATTCTTAAAGACCGACACACAGGTGAGTTTTAACGACAGCCTAATTAACTAAATGAATCCTTTATTTGGCCTTCTGTCCCCAAATGCTCCTTGTATTACACACTGGTTGGCTATAATAGTACATTTTGTTACTAGTTATGGTTACTGATGTTCCTTTTGTGTTCAGTAATTTGCCAGTGTCTATGTGCTAAAGGTTTCAACAGCTAGAAAGACAAAAAGGGTATATGAAATTGGGTAAAACTGGTTTTATGTTCAGAAAATATATGCAAGCTCCCACTTTCCTATACACAGCAGAAATACAACAACAGGATATGGCTTCTCTCCCATATCTCCAAGGCACTTTCTCAGCTAGTTTATCTGCAAAGTTTTTTCTCCATTTAAGTATCACCCATCAGATGCTTCTCTGGCTTCAGACTGAATTCACTGTTTTTCTGAAGGTTGCTCGGCTATTCCTAGTACACATAAACTCTGAAAGCTCCACCAAGAAAATAGACAGTAAAGTCTCTTCAATCAGCATGGTTTCTGATTAGCCATATATGCAACCGGCATTTTGGGGAATAGCTCCAGTTTTTAAAGCTCTGAACTTAATGTTCTGAATGAATGGCAGCCACCAGTTTCAAGAATAATGGAACCTCCATTTCAGCTTGGCCTATCTTTTTGGCAGAGGCTAATAGAGTGACTGTCATTATAAGACATCTAGAACAGAAAGTAAAAAAAAAGTAATTTACAGATTACATATGGTACAAATCAAACTTTTGTAACAACACTTTTTTTCTGACAGGACCTTTTCACATTTCCAGCAAAAACTGATTTGAAGAACATTCTAATTTCCTTGGAGTTTTTTTGCCTTTGTGGTTGATTTTCTTTCTCTCCTTTTACCCTGGGTATTTTTGTTGCTGTGAAATCTGAGTTAGTTAGAAACTGTTGTTTTTGTTCAACTGGAGAAATTTTTTACTGCTGCAGCCTTTCCATTCTCGGCTGTCACAGTTAAATCCCTAATCTCTTCTACCCCTGCTATTTCCTTCAGTAGACTTCAGGAATTTGGCTTAATTTTGCACCTAGGTGTGTTCTACTTACCATATGTTTTGTTTGCATCAGTACTACATACAGTCCCTCTGAAGCTTTTTCCAGCTCAGGATTCTGATTTATTTCTAGGATTGTGAAACATTTAAACATTTCCCACATAGGCTTATATCATTTTAATGGCAGTTGCTCTCAAGTTTCCTCTGACAAAGGAACATGAGTTTTCAATTTTGGATTGCAATGTTTCTGCAAAGTCCTTTGTTCCTCTTCAACAGCTCCATAGAAGAGGTTTCCTGGGGTCCTTGTCTCACACTGACATATGAGGAGTGCCAGGATGACATTTTGTACTCTCTCATTGGTTGCTTTTCCAGAAGCCATCAAAAGGAATGCGATATGCTGATCTCAGTGTCTTTGATACGGTTCTAAAATGATGGCCAGCTGAGCCCTTCAAATCTAATTGAATTTTGCATCCATCTCATTGTACGACTGATGCTCAGGGCAGGAGCAAATTATGTGGATTCCCAGAATCTTCCAGGCCAGCTGAAATATTCTGGGTTAGAATTTCCTTCTTCACTCATATCAAGTTACTAGGGATGTCAAAAATTCATTCATTCATTAGCAGAGCTGGATGGAAAATAGTAGGTGATTTTGGTGAAAAAGCTACATTGTTAAAGTTAGTTTCTTTCCCAAATGTGGGTGAAAATAAAAGAAAAATAAAATTTTGGGGGAAAAAATGATGGGATTTCAGGACTGAAGCTTTCAAGAAGTGAGCAAGCCAGAAAGGAATTTTTTTGGCTTTCTAGGTGCCCTTCTGGAAGGTTTTAGTTAACTGACAGAAATTAACATTTCCTGAAGTTTGCCATCACAGCTGCAGAAAGACAAGCCCCTGTCCAAACATCTCTTGCCATATTCTAGATCTGGGAACCATTCAGCCTTTCTAAACCCAGGAGAATAATGACACTACTGCACTGTGGAACGAGGTATAAAGAAGTCCAAGCTCGTTGCCACCCTAGTCACAGAATTGCCACGTGAGCTCGATGCAGGGCCATACCTATGGCATCACGTTCAGCTGTGCTATGGCACCCTAGTGCACACCAACAAACCATGTACCATCGTTACCTCAGCATAAGAATTCATTCTTCATTGTAGGCATGACCAGCAAATCAAGGCACCGAGGGCTCCGAAAATTTCGGTCAAGTTCTCTGGCTAAAATTGGAGGTAGAAACGTTGCTGTTGATTATAAAAGACTGCCCAGTGTGGATGTGTGTATGTACAGTAATATGCTTTTGAATGGATATCTATATGTATTTGAATTTATTTGCAAAGCTGTGTAATTGCATCTAATAAAGAGATGGGAAAACTGATAATGTATCCAATGAAAACTTGAATTTTAACATTGGCCTTTGGAAATTGGGAAAAAAATAGTAAATATATTTTGCAATGGAGAAACAGAACATTTTTCTTATTGTTTAGAAAACAATCTTGGGAGCAAGAATATGGCTAGTTATAGCTCTGACATGAATTTTTTTTCTGACTCTTATGCCAATTAGGACAACATTTTAAAGTCTGGATGTTTAAATATAACTAATGTATTAAGCAGGGAATTCAGTGAGGAGTGAATTCCCTCAGCTTCTTTGGGAATGAAGTCCACTGATTTAGGAGGATAAATAGGAGTGTTTAGCTTGATAAAATTAGGAATAGTGGTTTAACAGTGCTGGCCTAATCAGCATTGTATCTCATATTATCTACCTGTGGAACAGGACTACTAATATGAATGAAGATTGTTTAGTAGTATCTGTAAGACACTTTCAGACCAGCTGTATATAATATTATACACATGCAAAGTATCATTAACATCTGTAATCTGAAATTGAGTTGTTGGACAGACTCCTTGTATATAATTTTGCTGCAAGAATACAATCTCATCATATGAGGGGCCTTTTTCTTACAGTAAAATTATTATCTTTTTGAAATACATTATCTAAATATACTAGTGCTAGCCAATATTCATTTGATGC
The DNA here is from genome assembly GCF_000695765.1 of Mesitornis unicolor. NCBI lineage: Eukaryota > Metazoa > Chordata > Aves > Mesitornithiformes > Mesitornithidae > Mesitornis > Mesitornis unicolor. The sequence continues at coordinate 47,792 of NW_010168354.1, forward strand.
AGTGGAAAATGTTGAGTATATTATTCAATAGCTATTCATTCTGTACCAGAGACAATAATTAGTGGTAATATCATGTGGAAAATTGCTGCAATGAAGAATTCACTAATATAGTGTGATGAACTCCCTCAGAAAGTTACTGTATTTTTTTGGAATCACAATCACTTTGTTACTGCCTGCCAAATAATGTTTTTGACAGTGCATTGTCAATGGATACTCTCAAAAGTACTCTTCAGTGGATAGTCAAAAAACTGAAATAGCAATTCTCTCATTGAGTAATGATTGCTCTGGATAGACCCTGTAGTACAGTATAATACAAACACTGAACTATATGATTTATTTATAGACCCTTGGTTACAATGACTCATCAGCTATTTCAATGGTTTGGGGGCTACATGGCATGCTCCTTTAATTGAAAGTTACTACAAAAAGAGTAAAGGCCATTTTCTAATACAATCCCATGAGATTTTTACATTCTTAAGACTTATAAAAGGCTACTTTTAGAATCCTTAGTAACATTTCTTCCCTGAAGGAAAGTCTCCTGTCAAGAAGAGTGTGGAACAAAAAATTATTATCCAGGGCTCATTGAGAGATGCACAAGGTTGGTTTATTTGTTCTTGGTTGAACAGGGAAGGGATATTACCCAATGGCAAGATATACAACCCACAAGGATTATCTTTAGCATAAAGAAAAACAAGATCTCTAGCAAATTATAGATACAGTATGTGGTAACATTCATCAGACTCATCAGGGAACTGATAGGAACCAGGCTTTATTAGCCAGCAACAAATAAATAGCAAATTAAATTCTAGCGGCTCTATCTCCTATGGTGTGTTGTTACATTTTAAAAATAAGAACTTAGATGTCCCCTTATTCCATTTTATTCTTTGCATTACTTAGTGTAAAGCCAGACCTGTACTGGCTCTGTACTGTGTGTCGTAAATATGCTCTGTGATGTAACAATCTAGCTCTGACAAACATTACAGGGAAAAAAAGAGCATTGTTAAACATAGGAAATAAAAATATGAGTGACGCGGGACTTGCAGAAAGTCAGACAACTCTGAAATCAACAGTAGCTTTTATTTAGTTTTCAATGACTGAACGTACCGCCTTCAGTCTAGCCATATAGATTCAGATTTACTAAAAGCTGAACCAAATTCACAGTTTTTGAAGTGCCTCACTCCTGTTTGAAATTCTAGTCAGTTTGACTTCGGGTGAAGTTTCATTCCTCCTAACTTCGGGCACTCAACAGAGAAGTTATTATTCAGAGAAGAATTAGGATGTCAGTCACCTCATGTTTCTATTTACAAGCAGCAGAAAAACAGTGATATCTGTAGAAGAATTACAGATCCTAAATGGCCGGAGTTGACTTTATTGACTAGAAAGGGCCGGGAAGATGAGGTACTGAACCTGCAGACACCAGCACCTTTGAACTGCACAGGGTCAGGCACCTAACAGAGTGTCACCACAGCGAACACAGAATTACTTTTTTCCCTTTCCAGAAATGGGCCCAAGGTTAGGTTGGGTGAGTAATGTGTAGGAGCTGAAACAGACTGAATTTTCTGGGCCAAGAAATGTTCTTGAGTCTGTGAGTATTTTCCTAAAGGACTGAGCACCCTGCCACTGCAGAAAGTGTTGCAGGATTTGATCAGATGAATGATTAACAATAGAAGAAATGGCAGGTTATTGACTGTAGATTTTATTTAGACGTTGAACACACTAGCAGTTTGAGTATATGAATCGTTCTTTAACAGGAATCACTTATGTGAAGAGTGCTTCTTAGAAGGTTGACTCAAACAAAAGCATTTTTGTAGTTTTCTGAAACCTAAGGATGGATGGTTGGTTTGTAAATGAACCTTTTTAAAGAAGTCTTGATTTGAAATGTCTGCAAATTTTGTACGTAACTATTTACTACTAAAAATGTGAACTGTTCAGTTATCTCCCCTTCCTCAAATCAATTTGAATTAACTATAATAATCTCTTTTGTTACACATTTTGAAAACATATTTAATAATGTTTTTGTTAAAATTTTGAAATAAAACAATATTTTCCACTTCATCTTTTTCCAAAGTAGTTTTTCATTTTTCAACCATCTTAACATGTCAAAACATTGCAAAGTTTGAAAGTACTCAGAATTACACAGGACCAGGCACCTGACAGAACATCACCACAGCAGCATTCTGCAAATACAAAATGAGAACTTTTTTCCTCCAGAAACACGCAGGGACCTGTTACCACACCTTCCTTCACAGTCTATTAGAGAGTGCGCTTTTTATCGGAAACAGATGTCTACATGCACAACGCAATTTGAATGTTTGTTATGTCTTCTCCTGCAAGCTTCTCTTTACAATGCTGAAGCTTTAAAAGTCTCCCCAACGTAATGTAAAATCTGTAGGAGTTTATTCCCACTTCTGTAAATCTTCTCTGGGATTTGTAGTGCATTTTGCGTTTTTCTTCTGCTCCTGTTACTGACTTTCTGTGTCTGGCAGAAAACCATCATTTTTTGAGTAATTATACTATCTCTATCTGTGTATGGTGATGAGCTTTTATATATTTACCATCAATTGCTTCCCTCTCTGTGCGGCCTAATAAAATGAAGACTTTTAATGTAAAAGCTCCTTCACAGATATAAGGGAGAAGGAGTGTTTGCTATAGGAGAAAAGCAGACAGCATCAGTATAGCAGTGGCACTGGAAAAAAATGTGCAAACTGTAAATTTTAATGAGGAGCAAGTTTTATGGAAAGAAAAGTCCTTACTTTTTATTTGTAGTTGTTAGCTTGCATGGAGCCTTCATTCTGCAATATAAAACTGACTAGAAGGACCCCTTCTGCAATGAGAAATCAAAATCTATTCTCTTTTAAGGAGTTTTCTTTTATGTACAGACCACCAAGAAAGAAACTTCCAAACAAGGCTTCTCTGCTCCTGCAGAGGTTTGAATTGAAATCTCTCCTCACATTTCCTGAACTGCAGGTGAGATATCAGCCTCTCACTCTGTCGGCCTTAGAGATCAGCATGGAACTGGCTTAAGGTGGTTTGATATAGATTTGCTATTTGCAAATTAAAATCCTTCATCTCTGAAAAGAATCCAAAATAGAATATAGTTCTCTATTAACTGTGGTCCTAAATTTTTTAATGTCTCTTACCTCAGAGGGTCTTTCAAGAGCTGTCTTTTCAGACCTATTATATAGTCCTAATTCTTTTAGGTACTGAGAACATATGTAAAACTATTCGGGTAGCTCATGCAAACATAGGGTTTTTTAGGCTAAAAGTTTTATGACCAGAAATATCAGAGATGTAAGGCATGCCTTAAGGATTTTTCCCCTCCAAAACAGTTTAGAAGAAACAACTTGAGGAAAGAGCAGCTAATAAATACATTTTACTGTTAGATTAAGATAGAGAGACTAGATCATGTCCAATTATCTTAAGACACCTTATATTACATTACTGGCACTTAAGCTTCATTCATTTGCCCATGACCTATGCACATATTTTAGTCTGCAGAAGTCAAAACCTTTCCTGAAACTTAAAAAAAATCAGATGAGATACCTGTTCCAGGAGTTAATTTTGATGCTAGTATTTCTTCAATTTTTTTACTGCTGATTTTCCAAATCTAATTCCTTTATTCCTTTTATTATTTTAATTCAACATTTACATATATCTCATGTACTATTGTAGCACATGGATTTGCCATGTCAAATTTACACTGTGTGACAAATTGTTAAGTAAAATTCTAGTTGTCTGTTACCATGAAAGCCTAATCTCTTTGGGGTGGTTTTCTTGAACTCCTGCTTTCCCAGCTAATGTCTGGAGGTCAGTATCATTCCTCCATAGGCTTTGCACTTTAAAAAATGACAGACCATGATTAGACAGGGGCTGCTCTCTATCTGTTTCCAGTGGGTGATTCTTTCTGACAGTGCATTCCCCAGACAGTGAAATCCTGCTAAAACATTTCAGATCAAAGCGGCTTCTAATATCCTAAAATTTTCTAGAACTTAAAAATAGATATGATCATTTGAAACAAGGCTCTGTTGTTGTTTGTCACGGTGAAGAACACCTTAGAGGACAAAAATGTTGACACTACAGCATGGTACTACTAAGAACAAGATACTAGCCCTTCATGAAGTAGTTGAACTGGAATTCAAACAAGCTAAAGAAATGATATGAAAGATAATCAAGTCTTGTGCTTCTTGCTATAATTCTTTATTTATATTCTGTAATAATCAGGAAATAGTAAGTGTATAAGTACTTTAAATATTCCAGATCCTTTCCACAGTTGGAGTAAGCCTATTAGGCTAGATGGACTGTACTTTGACCTGGGACAGAGTTTCAAAGTTCTTGTATATTGAAAAATATACATCAGTGAGCATGTCCTGTACAATTTAAACTGGTGAAGCTTGAGTTCCCATTTTTTTACCCTAAGGAGATGGAGTTGCTTTATAGTCTGTGTTAAACAGAGCAGATGTTCAGAGGACCTTTCAGGGCTTTCAATTGTAACCAAAATGGCCTACTTTGCAGTCTTCTGTTTCTGTGAGACTGGTGGAGTCATTCAGTCTGAGACGCACCATCTATTACCGAGGATATGCACTGGGACAATGCTCTTCTACCAACGTGCAAGTCAGAGTTTCATTACTTAGAGGACTCAAAGGGGAAAAGCTTTCTGCTGGCCACAGATTGAAGAGAGGATGATGAGAGGAATCTGGGGGGCCATGGAGGAATCTGCTGCTGTTCCTTACATTTGGGTGGGGACACTTCCATGAAAAAGAGGCATATCATAAATTACATGATATTTCAAGTATTTAGAGTATTAGCTCTGAATAGAAAAACAGTGGAGGCTGCTTAAGGAGCTGACAGTGACAGTTCAGGTCTGTGTACAATGCATGCTGTAGATAAGAGTGGGAGACAGTGGAGGTTGCTAACAAAGCAGCGTATGTGTGTGGGAGAAGCACTCACAGACAGGAGAGAGTCTAGCAGGACACTAGCACCACGTGAGCAGTCATGGCCTAACCATGGGCTGCTCAGGAAGAAAGGTGGCAAAGTACTACCTTGCACTGGGAGCAGCCCCTTGCTGTCCCATCTACCCTTACAGCAAGGAACATCTGGGACTCTACTTTTTTGAGAGCTAAGGTGTATTTTCTATCAGGATTCCTCCTGGAAGGTCTCAATAAGTCTGTGCTCCTATAAAACACAATATATCTGTGACATTCTAAGGTCTGTTCTTGGACGTCTCTGTGAAGCATGCAATAACCATACCTGTTAGCCTATCACATCTAAAATACATTACCACCATGCTCCTCATACACTACGGACCTGCCATTAATTTTTTTGAATGTTTTCCCACTTAAGAATCTTTTGAAAATGATTATGGAAGTATAGATTGTATTATGGTAACATGCAAAGGCCTCTATCCACATTTCTAGATACTGTCTCATTCTTTTCACATCGCTGTTACTGAAATGGTGTGGGAGGAAATCCAATACTGCACACTCCTTGGTTGCGTGCCAAAGTGGTAAAGCAGCAAAATCAGACCCCACTGTTAGTGATGGCAGTCTGTAGAACAGGAATAATTTTCTATTGAATACCTGATTGAATTACTCATGAATTGCTGCTCTGCTGAGAAAATTATATTGGAGGTTGGCAGGCGGTCACCATTTTTGTTTGCTAGAGGGTATTATCTGAATTTGCCTGTCAGGTTATTGCCTGGTTAGTCGCTTCCCAGTATAAATAACTGTGTATTTCAAAATGTGATAAGTAATAGTAATAAAATTTATAGGAAGGAAAAATATTCTTGCTGCTACAAGGAATAGCACTTAACCCAGCCATTTATCTACTGTTTAGAAAAAAATGGACTGATCAGTTAATAATGTATTCTAGTGGCTTGCAAAAATAAAAAGGAGGGAGAATCATTGTTTGATTCCCCTCCCTTTTCTTCTTGTAGCTACAGTTTATAATAGCTTTGCATTTAATTCGTATTTTATTTCTTTATGCATATGAGGTTTGATAATTTGAACAGCCCTTGCAGTGGTATCATTTTGTTCAGTGAGCCATACATTGCAAAACAGTGCATTTTTATGTAATTGAGATTATTTTGCCTGGCAGTTTGTGGAAAATTTCATAAAAATTTGTATGCGTTGGTCAACTCATTTAATGTGATATCTCACTTTTTGAGCTGATTGGCATTTTTTTCCAAGTGGAAGTCACTGTGCTGCAAATCAACTTTTTTTTTGTACTTTGTCTCTAATGGTAAAATAATGAACAACATAATGCTTCCCAAGGTAGAAATACAATGTTCATTTTCCCTTTGGCAAATGAGAACGTAGCCATTAGGAACAGTGCTTTCCCAGCTGCTCCTTGGAGTAAACGGCCAGTATACTGATAACAGATAGAAAGATTTCATTCAGACTGCAGGAAATTCATGTCATGTAGCACTTGACTGTGTGCCTCTCTGTGTTTGACTGTGAAGCAGCAGGGCAGATTCCTCTCATTTCACTGCTGCTGCTTGAAGTGGTGGATTACATCAGCTTGTGGGGATACCATACTCACAACAGATTCTTCTCAAAATGGGCAGCATGTCTTTCACAATGAAGTCTTCTTTGTCCTTTTGGTTACAATGGAACTTATGACAAAAAACACTAGATCTCTTTTCACAGACATGCTTAGCTCCGAAGTGTAAAGTTCAGTAACTGGAAGGAAGGGACTAATGCCATGTCTTATACATGAACTATACATGAACAGTAAATACAAAGCACTTTCTTGCAGAGGTTCAGTGACTTAGATCATTGATTCGAATTCAGCTCAGATCCGAACCACTAATGGGGAGGCTGCATGGCTGCTGACAGCGGTGTACCTGTTCTGCCTGCAAAGAGGGCTTTAACCTCCAGGAGTGTCAATCCAGCAGGCTGGTTCAGACAGGCAGTGAAGCTTGCAGCTACAGGGGTACCCCTTGGGTTTTTGTGTGCGACGTGCTAGAACTCTTCCATATGCGTGCGACTACTCCATGGGGAGGCTGAGAGGATGGAAGAGGTATGCACTTGTACTGAGGGCAACAGAAAAACTCCCAGTGTGATAAACACCTGTCTGCTAAGCTGTTGCTCAACACTGCTGGGATATTTCATGTAGGGGACTTTCTTTTTTCATGAATCTAGGGTAATAGATCAGATCAGACTGGCAGTGCAAAGCCATAAAAGACACTGCCAGCAATCTCAGACTGGAAGTTATGGACTATTTTCTTGTTGGTAGCACCAAAAAGTAGGGTAGTATATGTGCCTATACCCTTGGGGTAAAAAGAGAAAGACTAGGAAGCTCTCACTTTAGACATCAGCTGGCCAGAAGAAGCAAGTCCCTTCCAAATAGAAAACACTTTCTCAAACCAATGGCCATCACCTTTTGGACAGTGTCAGAGTATATGGGAATGACAGTGTAAAGAATGATAAGCCACTCAAGGCAATTTGAAACAAATTGACAAATTGTCAATTCTAGAACAGTTGGTAAAGTTTTGGTGAAATCAACTCCAGCAACAGTCTTTCAAGTTCTTGTGGCAGAGCTGACAAACCGTATTCAGCTGTAGGGCTGGGACTGAAATAAAAATTACAACACAAAAGCTGCTCTCCTTGCAGAGCCTCAGTGAGAAACCAACGTGAAAGAGAATCCTCTCATTGAGACATGATATTCTCTCTCCTGGTTTACATGAAGCTAACTGAAGACACAGTGGTTGCCTAACTGAGAGGTTTGTTGCCAAAGTGGTGTTTGTATCATATCACAAGATAGAAAGATGGTTTAGTTAAAGTAAGTCTGCTTTTCAACAGAGATGGTTTGCAGGAATGTCTTTGCGGGGTGTATGTGGTTTTTGTCTTGCTTTCAGTGAAAAATTAGCCATTTTGTGAAAATATTCCTTAAAGCAATATTTAGAATATGTGAAACTAGATAAGATTGCACTGCAAATGCATGGCATTCCATGGGGCATTAAATCTGAAATTCACAGAACTCTGATTTTAAGCCAGTTATGATTACTTTAATTCAGAATAAAATATCATAAATAATTTAATGGTGAAGGTAGTAATAGCAGTTCTGCTAAATATATTCTCTAGATCATTCCCATTGTGGGCTCCTTTAACCTACACTGAAATTTTGTAAAAAGAAATGTATTAAAACAATTTGTAATGACTTTTGTACATGGGATAGTTTCCTGACACCCGTTGCCAGAGCTAGAGACAGCACTCCAGGTGGGGTCTGACCAAAGCAGAGTAGAGGGGCAGAATCACTTCCCTTGACCTGGTGGTCACAATTCTTTTGATGCAGCCCAGGACACAATTGGCTTTCTGGACTGCAAGAGCACATTCCTGGCTCATGTTGAGTTTTTAATCAACCAACACCCGAGGTCCCTTTCCTCAGGTCTACTCTCAATCCATTCTCCACCCAGCCTGTATTTGTGCTTGGAATTGCCCTGAACCAGATGCAGGGCCTTGCACTTGGCCTTGTTGGACTTCTTGAGGTTCGCATGGGCCCACCTCTCAAGGCTGTCAAGGTCCCTCTGGATGGCATCCCTCCACTCCAGCATGTCAACCACACCACCCTGCTTGGTGTTGACAACAAACTTGCCAAGGATGCACTTGAAGCCACTGTCCATGTCGCTGACGAAGATGTTAAACAGCACTGGTCCCAGTACTGATTGATGCCTGAGGAATACCACTCGTCACTGGTCTCCATTTGGACATTGAGCCAATGACCACCACTCTCTGAGTGCAGCCAATAATAACAGAGATTCTTAACATCCATTCTAGAATTTAATATTGTAGGCCAATAAGGTTGGATTCTAAGTCATATGGTTCTGAGTCCTGTTACTACCACTTACTACATTCATTAGGATGAATTTTATCAAAGAAGAGGAGGTACTTATACCCTCACTAGATCTAGCTCTTTGCAAGCACTCTTTACAGCCTGAACTCCTTTGTAAATCAAGCCTTACGCTTGTAGCTTTTACATAATGAGTCTTAATATCTGTTAAAGTTAAGTAATATATATTAATCCAAATATTAGGAATAAAACCCAAACCTTGCTGATGTATAGGTACATCAATCTATTTAAATATGGTATAAAGGAGGCCATTAATACTGAAAAACATAAAAAAGAAGGTTTACAGGCTAATAGGCATTGCTATGCTTCTGGGGATATGTTGAAAATAGTGACAAATGGCAAGTGAAGTGCATAATAACAAAAAAATTGAAAATACTTCAACTTCTCATTACAAAAAGAGCGTCACATAGTCTGAGTTGGTGTAAATACCCTGGAATGGGATCGAATCTATCTAACTTAAGCACCCAGCTTTCACATATGTGCCTCTAAAGACATCAAGTAGGCAGATTGTGTCTATCTACCTTAGGTGCCTGCAGGTTTTTCCACTGGAAGCTTTCAGAGGCACATTCCTCTCTCTGTTGTCTAAAAAGTGCCTCAGGAACAAATTAAACGTCCCATAAGATAAACCTGCACATGCAAAGCTACATCATACTGTAAATCTAGCACTGTTTTTTTTTCCCAAATATAACTCCTGAACCAGTACCAGTGCAAAGGCAAGTTGTAAGTGGTTTCTAATGTTCATGAATGCAACATGGGTGAATAATTACTCTAATATGTTAACCTCATCCAATCTTTAATGTATTAGTTTACTTAGCTACCTCTCTTTGACAGATGTGGATTTGGAGCCAGAAAAGAGATGAGGACAGCAGTTCCTACCTAATATTTGGTGGGCAGCAGATCAGATCCACCTTCCTCCTCATGCTCTGTGTTGCTCATTGTTGCAGTCTACCACCACAAATTGGCATCCCTCAGCTGTACCTGTTCAGGTGACCAGTCTCTAAACCAGGTTTATGCAACTGTCCAAATGTTGAAACACAAAACTCCAACATGGGAAAAGCAAAACACATTTTCACAAAACCTTTGCAAAGCAGAGTTATATAAGCAGCTGTGAATTGGCAAGACTGAGCTCTTGAAAAAGAGGTGGAAGAGAAGAGGGTCTGGACGGAGGAGCTTAAACTAGGTCTGCTACGGAAAGAACTAGGAAACTGGAATGACAGCTTGGGAGATTTGTCTAAAGCCAGGCAGAAGATCTGTGTCACATCAGCAAACTAACTATGCATTTTAAACTCTAATGGGCTCCCTAAGCAGTGACTAAAGTTCCTCTTAACTCAGATTAGCAGTATGGTGTAGATTTCTGGCAGGTGTACCTGTTTATGAATGCAAATATACTGATGTCTTCTTCATGTTAGTGGAACATAGAATGACAAAGCTAAAGATGTTTTGGTTATGGAGCTGTGCTACTGTCCATGAGAAGTAAGGTCCTACACTCAATTGCATGGCATTTCTGTTTATGGGAAATCTACAGTTTGGGACTAATGACTCTTGATACACAGCTGATTGTTAGATAAACATGAGTTTGCTGCTTTGGACTGCAAAACATGTAAGTAAAAGAAAATTTTATGCACAGACTTCCTGATGGTAAAGCAAATGAATCTCTCTATCAGCCTTTGTGCTGTCAATGCTTATTTATCCAAAAGAGAAGCTTATTATGATATGACACTTTTGAAAGACCCAGAGGGAAGGATTTAGACAAGCATTCAGAATTCAGCAGAATAAATAAGAAAGGAGCAGTTGTCATCTCCAGAAACAACCTACCAGTAGAACTTGCAGATAGCATAACTCACCTGCTTTAAATGGCAATTCTGTCCTAAAAGGAGAGCAGAGGCTGCATGTTGATTTCACATTTTCTTAACTGATTTAACTTGAACCTACAAAATTAGATCTCTACAGAGATCCAGGAAGGAGTTATGTTATATGTTGATCCTTGAATCTCTGTCATTTTAAGCAGAAGATTTCTGCTTTCACCTGTCAATTATTAACACAAAAGCTAGAGCTTTTGTTGCTCCATCATTGCTTGCTGGCAGAGTTATCTGGAGAATGCTAAAATGTTATTTTTATGCACAATGACTTGCACTACAAAGTATGGTCATGCTCATAAAGTCTGAAAAATCATATTAGGGATCCATGCATCTGTAGTGGTTTGTATTAAAAAAAATGAAAAAGAAAAAGAAAGAAATACAGGTTTCTGGCTTCTGCTTCACTAAAGGTTATGCTGAGGTACAGTGAGAAGTGGACTACCATGCAGTCGTGCATAAATCTACTTTGCTTTTTATTCATCCAATTAAGTAATAAAGGAGACTCAGTTCCACAGAACAACTCCTTGATTCTATGTCTACTTGCACCTTGTAACCCTCCTGCTTGCCTACATCTCCTGTGTGTGTAGTCTGATTTGAATGTATGGTGTGTCCAGGCACTGTTATATCCACTTCAGGAGACACACAGGTTCTTTTTCTGTACCAGACACTGCTTAAAGGAGCAGGACTTCAGCTCCATCAAGCTCTTTGGTTAACATCATGCTTGTGTTCAGCAGCTCTCCACTGAGCATGTTGCAGAGAGAGTTTTACATTCTTGTTTGGATAGTCCACAAAATCCATCTTTCTGGACACAAATGTTTGTGATTGTACCTATATAGTGGAATTTATGGATATGGAAGTTTAAGTGCTTAGCTAAAACAAAACCATACGGAGTCCAGGTAATGGAAAATTTATCACCTTCACTGATAATCTGTCCTAGTGGTTTATGACTCTCATTTCTAAGAGTCACATTTTTAGTTCAGATTTTGCAGATTTCAGTTGAAGTATCTGATAACTTTTTAATATCTGAGAGTTTTGCCATACATAATTAAAACTCACATAAACTCCCATATTAAGGCTTACTTGGGATCTAAAGAGAATGCTGGTCTTAGGCAAGCCTATTACTTAGAAATTAGTTACATAAGAAAAGATTGTATAGATTTAATTAAAAAGAGGATTCATTTTTGAGAGATTGTGTGCAAATAATACATGTCTACAGTTCAACTGCTTAAACTGAAAATTAGGCTTCATCATCTGGCTCAGTTTAGTAGCTAGATTCAGAAGAAGAAAAGTTGAAAGACTCTCTCAATAAAACAGTAAGGGAGAATCTGGAGTCCTATTTCAGTACTAAAATTTAAAGCAAACAGGAAATTATCAGTTGTGATACTGAATATGGGCTAAATTAAGCTTGTCTGTACAGGACCATGACAAGACTTTTTGTCACCTGGGATGCTGCCTCAACTGGTCCTCTGCCTACTGCCAGCTACTGTAGCTACCTCCTCTGGACCTGCTCCCTCCAGACTGAGGTGCTGCTGCAGCAGCCAGTTGGTATTCTTTGCTATGGCTCTGTGGCCATGTTGTTTATGGTGAAAATATCTTGATGTTCAGATGAGAAAGTTGTATTACAGCAGGTTTATTTGCTGTGGTCTGCTTCTTGTCCCGACTAAAAGACCAAAACATTATTAACATGAATAACTACCTGCTGCATAATGGTATTTGTGTGAGATGTTTTAGTTTTACATAATGGTAAAGGAATACACTGGATATATCCAGTGTATCTTGGCAGGATTCCTCTACGATTCATGAGAGAAATGAGAAGGATGAGAGCTGCCAGGTTTAAAATATCTAATAGCACTAAGGCCTAGGAGACTCTACTTCAGATCACTGAGAGAGATCCACAGAATGATTCCAGGGTCAGCCAGACCACTTGGAAGACTTGACCTTTGGGATTTGATATCTTAGCTTTCAAATTGCTAATGAAGTTTATATGCAGAGAACATGAACTCCTCCTGCATTCATTATTTTATGTAGTAATTTTATATTTGAAAATACAGTTTTATATACTTGCTTCTCTGACTTTAAAACTTGGGTTTCTCTTTTATCTTACAGATGGCCAATGGCTATGAAATATTAATGCTAACACTAATATAAATAATGAATTAAACAATGAAAGCTTGGGTTTAAAAATTCTAACTCTTTCATGAGTATAGACTTAAAGGTGTACATGAAGAGAGAAATTCATCATTATTTCTTCTGAGTAAAGAATTGCCAGTTTGTAAATCAGACATAATCTTGTTACTTTATGTTTCTACTTGGGGCACAAATGGTAACCACTTAACAAGGTGAACTCCCTGTCTAGTCTCTACCAATATTTGTTATTCTAATTTATCTTAGCAGACTGAGAACTTAAATTCCCTGAGCGGCTGAGCTAAGCCCTGGTTTTGCTGCAGGCTCCTGATCTTGCATTCTTTGTGTCACTCCTAATGCCTTCAGAGGATGTGCAAAGGAAGTGGTTCAGACCACATAACTCTGTGTCTGAAGAAAGGCAATTTAATATTTTTCACTTTCACTTACCAGTTCCTGCTCTGATGACAGTCTTGCTGCACATCTAGCAGTTTTAACAATCTTTCCTTTCTTTTTGTTGTTGCTTAGGTATAAAATGACGATGTAGTTTTTCCATAACATGCTGTTTCCTTGCAATATTCTCACTCAGTAGGGTAGCTCTCTATTGATTATTTATTTTTGGAAGGACCTTAGCACAGCCTTATACTGTGAGCCCTCGTCACTTGAGAGATTACTTTATAAAGTCTGTGAGCCTTCATGAAAGTATACGACACCTGAAAGTAAAATTACACTTTTAATTGTGGTGCACTTGTGTAGTACATATTCAACCTTACAATATGGAGTGTTATAAAACTCTCTTTAATCTGTGATGCTATTTTTTCAGGTTATGTCTGCCTGAAAATGATTGGCCATCTTCTAAGCCTTGCTGTTAAGGGACCACAAAACAGCTGGAAAAATGGATCTATTTATTTCTCTGGATGCCTCCTGTGTTAAACAGCCATGATGGCAAGTTTAGGCAAATTCCTTTCAGGTTCATGGTGGATGTGCCTGGACTTGAATGAATCAAGCCCTGATTAGAGAGTTTATTTTTCTGGCTGACTGGTTAACTTAGTTGAGTTTAACAGGCAAAATGACCCTTAACCCTAAGGTTTTGCTTAGTTGTTCTAGTGAAACCCATCTGCTTGACAGTCATTATAAAAGTCTGGATTTTAATTTTTGAGATCATTAAGCCCTTATCAACAAGTCTATAAGTATAAACCCGAGCTTCCTGTTGCTAAGTGGGCTAGTCTTGTTCCCTTAGTCACAGAAATTTCATTGGCTTGAAGAACAAGCCTTTACTGAAATGAGAAAAGAGAGGCATTAAGTACATGATTGCCCCTTCCCTATAGTTTAGATAACTGTTCAGAGTTCTCTCTGGCTCCTCGATAAGACAGCTGTTAGGACAACTGACTGTTTCCCAGCTCCTGCAATGGCACTTTCTTTCTAATTTGAGACTGTCAAGTCCCATGGGTTTTGTGTTCATGCTGCAGAGCAGAGAGGTTTCACTCCAGGCAGATTTGCTCCGCAGCATCGGCTGCCTTGCCAGCCCATCCCACTCGGTGTTCACAGGCCCTCCCAATGCCCACCGCACCTTTGTTAAAAAATTCAGCTCCACAGTGATTTCTGCACTGTGAACAGGAGTACACAGGGGTTTTCACCTGTAAGAATCCCTCTATGCAGACTCTCTAACCTAATTGTTTTTCTAAACCTGTGACATTTGCAGCCCAGAGCAGCAAATGATTGATTTAAGGGAAGGCAAAAAGTCAATACATGGTCAGGTAGTTAGCTGCCCCATGTTTCTATGCCTTCATAAAATTATGAAATTTTCCTCAACATTGTAAGATTCCTTTTTCTTAACATAGACAATTTAGCTATCATAAAAGAACACATAACATAAAAGAACTTATGTAAATTAAGTATGTCTCATGCCTGTCCATTGACTCATTTTCTTTTACTTTCTCTCTAGAAGAAACCAACAGATCAATGCTTCCCTTTTGGCTTTGTCCCACCTGGAGTTCTTGGGAGAAAGATGGGGGTGCACCCTCCCTTTGGCATCAGCTACTCTGCTTATACTCTGAATGACTCCTCTGTGCAGACTGCTGTTTCGTGGGAGACAGAATACAGAGAGACATTCATATTAGCAATTCTGCTGGAATTTGTGAAAGAATGTGGAAATTGTGTACCAGCTACAGTGCTTCTTAGTGGTCATGAAGGAGAACTTCTGAGTCACTGTACCTTAGATTAAAATGAGACTACATATTTTTACTATATATATATTATACATATATATAAGAAGACTATATTTAATTAATATATAAGTTAGTTAGAAACTCTAGAGAAAGGAAACTAGGGTCCTTCTTCAGATCATTATCAAACTTACTGGATTGGGAAAAATTTCAACCAGAAGTGTACCACACCTCTTAAGAGCACATTCTTCCATTAAGGAAAGTCTGATAGAGACTTAAATATATCAATGAGGTGAGAACATTAATTTAGAAAAAGCTAACATAGTCACCAATGCACAGCCCTATAGCCACACTACCCAACAACACTAAAGTGAGACAGTTAGCACTGTGGAGGCTATCCAGACTGATTCATTTGACTTACTGGTGTTTCTGCATCCAGCAGCATTGCAGATTCTGAAAAAACATTTGCAGGTTAGAATTATGTCTTTTGTGCAATGCCATAAATCATTGAGGAAGATTAGAAAAGTTGTAACAGCTGCTGGATATAAAAATATGTCTTTTCTTGAAGATATATTAACATATTTGTCTTCGGTCCTATGCTTGCGGCAGAGCAGGTGAGTGTCCGGATCTGGGTGGAAGCATTTATCAGCAAACTCTTACACTGCTCACCTCACTGCTGTCTGAGTGTGAGTGGATGCCAAGTTACTGCAACAAATATTGCAGAGAATGAAGAGATTACCATTCTCTAGGAAATATAATACACATGATCTGGACAACGTGCAAAATCCATATATTTTCTTTCAATGTTTACATTAAGGGGAGCTATTGTAACACAACTGACACCAAGGTACCCTCTCAAACTGAGAAAATGAAAAGTTGTGCAACAGTTGGTTTTTTTTGGTATGACCGAAGTGAGTTTCTAGCACTTCATCTTAAGATAGATATCACCTGTATTTATTGAGTTACAGGAAGAAAAGAGCCCTCTGGATCTTTATTCTTTTTCATATTATTAAAATAAAAGGATCCTTTTAAAGGTTCATTCAAATGTGAGCACTTAGCAACTCTGGAATTTTAATTGCTAGAATGAGAATTAACAGTTTTTGAATAGATTTAAAATTATTTCATGTTTGTCACCGTGACTTGAACTTATATGTTTTATAAACATAAAGATGCATAGTGGAATCCTGTTCCCCTTTAAATCAGCTGCCAAATTCCTACTGATTTATTAGGACCAGGGCTTCACTCACAGATTTTAAAATGCACACTTTGATTTTGCATGTTGTTTCTACAAAATTACGCTGATTATCTAGTAATGATTTTATTTGAATAATGAGATCTCTTCTCTGAAGTCGCAGGATAATTTATTTGCATTTTGAATTAAATTGCGTCTCAGATATTTGAGATAATAGTGCTTGCTGAAACACCCAAGGAATATAAAGAGATCCTTACAGATCTTGAATGAAGTACAATTACAATAATCAGAAAGTTTATAATGTGAAGATTTTCAGCAGCTTTCATGATAGTCTTCTTCAATTCAATCCAAATATTAGGTCCTCAGCAACATGGACATTTTCTCTGGTCACTCATCAATGCTGATACTTGTAGGTAGTTTCTGCAGCGCCTGACACATAATCCATAATATCTGGATTTCTCATGCACCACAGATCGGAGGAAGCCAAAGCAAAACATATGCATCCCAGCTTTATTTAAGAAATCTGCTGTAGACTATGTAGAAACTTCCATCTTCTGTCTTATTAATTTACAATCTCTGGTAAAACAGAGTACAAATACGAAGCAAGATATGTCATACAGGCCAAGGCCTTTTCCTTTCCAAGGCATGGAACATCCCTCTATTGAAGTCCTTGGGTACAAGAGTGCACCTGCTCTGTTTGATGCTACATAAACCATTGTCAGAGTCCAGGAGGAGAGTGGGGTTATTCTAGGGAGTGGCCAGGAATGGACAGGAAAGATTCTGGAAGGGGTGACCATGGCAGTAAAGCATGGCACCGAACCAAGAACCCTGCGGTTTGATGTCATCTCTAACTCACCATCTTTGGCTTTTTGTTTCCTTTCTGTTCTCATTTTTGTCCATAGTCTCCAGCTAACTTTTTTGCTGTAGCAAGCTAGGCAGAACTGATAATCCATAGCAACATGTCAGACTTCTACACTGATATTTTTCACTACATGCAAAGGCTAAATAGTTTTGGTTTATGTATTTGATAGTGATAGGTAGTTTCAGTGCAACAACTTGAAGTTATGCCTCTCATAAGTTACTCTTATAATTTCTTAGTTTTTTATACACAAATAGCTGTATTCCCAATGGGAGAACTTATCCCAGCCTCCTCCACACACACGTTCAGCTCTGCTTTTTTTAAGTGGTGTTGCGAAAACAGGGAGAAATAAATCCGGTCTTGTGAGGCCGGCACCGAATATGCGACAGACGCAAATTGGTAAACAAACAGTAATCGTTTATTTACAGCAACATTTACAGGTTCTTTTGGATTGCTGGTGATAAATGAAAAAGCTACAGGTACAGTAAAGGTTTTATAACTAATATAATACCAACAACAAAGCAATATGGAACACACAAACACCAACACAACAACCAGCAACTTGCCCACAGTGAGCCTGGCCGCCTGGCAAATAGATAAGCCCGTTTGAATAGAAATACAGTGGAGCAAAACCAATACACTCAGGGAAACCTAGAACTGCACCTGAGGAGAAAATATAGAATACACTCAGGGTATATGGGCCTGAGGAGAAAATACAGAATACACTCAGGGTATATGGGCCTGAGGAGAAAATATCACTCAGTGTTAGCTAAGGTAAATAATCTTACCCACGAGGTGACCTAAGTGGTGGGGATGGAGAGGGAGTGAATTGGTTAATCCGTTCAGTTCACCGGTGTAGTTCCGAGTTCATCCTGTTAACCATGTAAGTTACCTTGGCCAGCATTCTGACCAAGGGGGAAGGTTCTCATCACTCCATGGCTGGAGAAGTAGCTCCCCCCATTCTAGCATGAATCTTAGGGGTTTTATTCCCTGATGTACGTGACAGCAGGCAGGAGGATGCCTGAGTGGACTCAAATTTCTGCATTACATCACCAGGGCATACATGCGGGTGGGGATGACTATAGACAACCTTATCAGTTATGTTAATGTCACAAAGTCCGTTAATTCACATCTGCATGGGTAGAGGTAATGGCTTCTTTGTTTGGGGTGGAAAGAAATGGTGGACTGGGACCATGAGGCCTTCCGCCTCATTTCACACTCCTCCAGGCATCCAGATAACACCAGATATGGATCTAGTGATGGTTGCCACCTCGCTCAGTGCTTGCCACCTCCCCAGTGCTTGGTTTCATGCTTCCAGGCATTGCAGCTACCTGGTGAACGTGCCTGGAACTTTGCGACATTTTTCTCTCTCTCTACAAGTGGTAGCTGAGATATACAGGACATGATGCTGGTTTTCAGATGTGATCCTGAATCTCTTGCTGCATCTCTACTGCAGTGGAGCTGTGTGGATCTGTTTTTGTGGAAAAAGGATAAGGGATGGGATCTGAGGGAATAGATTGCTATGAGGGAGCTTGTCTGCATAGGAAATGCCAGGCACCTCAAAAGGAGAAGCGCAGTTTGATGCTTTTGTGGGTGCACTGCTAGATCCCAGGCAAGGATTAGTGGGATTTGTTGAAGTACTGATTCAATATATTTTGGAACTATAAAATTGTATACAATTTACAGGCTATATATTGAACTGTCAAGCTGTGCACACTGTTAGTCTACATAATGGCAGGATTGTTTGTAATCTTCTCTATTCTCTCTTACTGCCTCTCAGTGTCTGTAATGCACTTGTATCTTGTCCTTAATTATCCTTCAATTCTATGTGAGCGAAGACCTGTGCCCCTGTTGAATGATACTGATTTCGCTCGAGCTCTCCAGAGTGCAAAGGTCTGCTGCAGGGAGGAAAGTGAAGAACAATAACCCTTTAAAAGGAAATACTTCATTTATCTCTGTATCCTCTTAGTATAAAACCCCTTCAAGATACTCTCTGCCAGCCAGTTTATGACAAGCTTTTAGAGTAAGCAGTCTCTCAGCCGCAGGACAATTGCTGTTTTTCTGTGACTCTTGCTTCTGATCAAACTGTGTCTGGGACCTGACCAGGGTCAGCCAGCCTGCGCAGCCCAGTGAGGCAGGTCATTGTCTTTGATAATCTTGAGAAGATTCCGGCTGTCAAAATTTATGCACCTAAACTGAGTAGACCAGATCTTCTTCTCCGTACACCAGCTAGGAAATATGGTGTTCTTTTTCACAGGAATAATCTGCCAAAGGTCTCTTATGTGCCTGCCAAGGTCTTCTTGTACCTGCCAAAGGTCTTTCTCTAAGAGACTGGCTTTTCCTTCACTGTCTCTGCATAAGTAGGCTTGCTTTTTTGGCCTGTGATGGGAGGAGATAGTGTTAAAGCAAGTTTTACTCTTGCAGTGTAACCACAGACAGAGGAACCTTGGGAATACATGTGGCTTTATTGGGATAGAGAGAGACAAAAGGCTATTTAAGCTTAACTCAACCCCACTGTCATCCATAAGAGAAATGCTAAACCACTGCAGTCAACCATGAAGCTGTTATAGGCATAAGAAATTTTAGCTGGCTAAAGTAGGCCTTTGTCTTAGCACTAGAGCTAAAAGATCACTTTGACCTCTACAAAGTGAGAAGAATGGACTACAGAGGGATAGGTGTATACAGGTGTTCAGGACGGGTATAAGAAGAATAGGCCACGGTGGGATATGTGTATACAGGTGCTTAAGACCTGCCAAGGGTATACGAAGAATGGGCCATAACTCTTCTTTTCTTTCTGTGTCAAAAATCATACGGAGGGTAGGAAAATCATATGGAAGGTAGTTCAATGTCTTATGTAGGGTGATAACGGGGAACCAATCAGGGTGAGGGGAGTAGTAAAAGGTGATCATCTTATGCATATTCATATGATTCTGCTATTGTTAGAGAATGTATAGTTTGTGAAATTGTATAGGCGTTGGAACACAATTTGAGGGTCTTCCTCTGTGTTCCCCAGCGCTGCAAATAAAGAAGTGCCTGCTTATCTGCAACTGTGTAGATAAGATTTTCTCGTCGTGCTTGCGACCTTGTCAACAAAGCTACTGGTTTTTTTCCTTTTTCTCTCACCTGTAATCTCTCACACCTCAGAGTAGCAGCTGTTATTCAGGATTTCAGATGTTTTAAAATTGTTGATTTAAAAATCTCTTTATGCTTGATCCTGGTGTGTCTGCTGTCAGTGAATCCTGAAGTTTTTACCTACCTATTAACCCCAAGACCTACTCATCACTTATATATTGGTAAACACTAGGTTTAGTGTTTAGGTTTAGTGTTTAGCAACCTGGCTAGCTACCAACAGTACCCTTCAGCGAATGGTAGTGTTGCATATAAATAAAATGAGGCAGTGAAAACTAGATTGGACCACAGTCAATAGCCCCATTGCCGTATACAATATTGATAGGCTGGCATTGCAGAACCTGTAAAAAATTTTAGACTGAACTTTTTTATCAGGTTCCAGGTACAAAGCACTCCAAATGCCACCAGCAGCTGAATCTTAGGAGCTCTGCTTCTGTACATAGGGATGACAAATAATCAGATTACTTATGGAACATAGTACATTACTGAAAAGTAGAGCTCACTTCATTTTAGCACATATTTTAATACATAGGACACTACACCATTTTCATTACTAATGAACAAGTTCTTCTCCAATGTCTCTTGCTGGGAGAAAGGGGGTTTTGAAATTGCTGCATTTGTCTCAGAGAACATATTATACAGAAATGGTGAATGTAGCTGAAGGATTTGAATAGGTGAGAGGAATGTGTGGGACAGACAATTGTTTATTTTTTTCATACAGAGTATTTCTCTTTCCAGTAAAGGCTGAGCTTTAAAACTTCAAGATATAATTTATACCTGAAAATAGATTGGTGAAAGATAAACATTTCTGAGAAATGTCCCCCTCTCTTATCCCCATGATTTCTCCTGGTTCAGGCTGCCACTTCTGCTTTACATTCTGTGCTGTGAGGTACAGTACAGAGCTGCAGCAATTTTGGGTGCTCATCTTTCAGTCAAGCCAGCGTAAATGAAGCTGTCAACAATGAGAACAGAGATGTTTGCTAGAAATTAAATAAGAAAGCCTGTGCTAAAATGCATTGATCCCTCTATTTTGTGGTTCATAATGTTATCCATATTTTTCTTTCTGCACCATAGCCTCAAATTAATATTAAAAAAATAACAAAAACATGTAGGGCTGCTAGTCTTGTACAGAAATTGTGAAAGGGTTTTCAAAAGTTAGTGTTGTCTGAACTCTCAATATTTAATGTGCTCTGAACTTAAACTACGATCTCTTTTTTCTGTGTCCTTAGCAGCTTTATTATGCCTTGGCTGTAATGTTTCTGAGAGGAACCTTTGTCTCTACTGCTCCCTAGTTGAGTTCACACATCTGTCTGGTGTGAATTCTGCTCTCTCGCTCCACCTTCATTTTGTGCCTTAAGCGTTCTCACCTTGTAAAGGTGCAATTCACATATCAGCCTGGTGCTTCAGGCAATGACGGATTCTGCAACTAGGGAACATTACAAATTCCTCGGCCTGCATGCCTCATCCATAATTTTGTATTTCTTTTCTCCTGCTTTTCTTAATTTTGTTCTTTTATCCTTTTCTGAACC
>NW_010168354.1:69506-73967 GCF_000695765.1 Mesitornis unicolor
TTCCCCAGGCCTTTGTTTTATTCTGGCTAGTACCAGCTCTGGAGATCTGATACTGAACCTGGTGCTGAAAAATATACGTTATGGAACAGCTATGTATTTTATAAAACAGCTTAAGAAAAAAACCAACAAGGAAATAATCATAATTGTACAAAAGTATTAAATACATCAAGGTTCTACTTTATAAACTATGAAGTAATCTGCATGGTTTTACAGAAGAATCATAGAATCATAGAATGTATTGAGTTGGAAGGGAGCTTTAAAGATCATCTAGTCCACCCTCCCTGCAGTGAGCAGGGACAACGTTACAAAATCAGATTGTTCAGAGCCCCATCAAGCCTGACCTTGCATATCTTCAGGGATGGGGCCTCCACCACCTCTCTGGGCAACCTGTTCTAGTGATCTGTCACCCCCATATTGAAAACTCTTTCCTAATATCCAGCCTAAATCTACGCTTTTCTAGTTCAAAACCATTACTCCTCATCCTATCACTACATGCCTTGGTGAACTGCTCTTCCCCAGATTTCTTACAGGAATCTTTCAGGTACTGAAACACTCCCTCCCAACTTAGTGTCATCTGCAAACTTACTGAGGGAGCACTCAATCCCCTCATCAAGATCATTCATAAAGATGTTAAACAGGACTGGCCCCAAAACCGAGCCCTGGGGAACACCGCTTGTGACTGGTCGCCAACTGAATTTAGCTCCATTCACCACAACTCTCCATGCTCAGCCATCCAGCCAGTTTTTGACCCAGCAAAGTGTATGCCCGTCCAAGCCATGCCCAGCCAGATTCTCCAGGAGGATGCTGTGGGAGACAGTGTCAAAGGCCTTACTAAAGTAATGTGGCAAATGTGGCAAAGGACGCATTTTCTTTGAAACCTGAGAACAGTGAGGCATAATAAAGCATTCATTATCAGCTGTTGAAAGATATTCCTGACCACATTTTATCCTTTTGTGTTTGTATAAACCATCTAGGTTATACCATTATGTTGCCTCTAACATCTGTTGAATTTCAGAATATTTTCAGACTAAAGCAGCTCTGAGTTATGCTTCCTGAGACAACTCTAAGTGTCAAAAACTGAGGAGCTGTGTTACAGTGTTACAGAAGAAAGAACTTTTACAGGACAGAGATAAACCCTTAGAAATAGGGAATAATTTTGTTAGGAAAGAAACTCAGAAGCTACGTATACACTACAAAGCTGTTTCTAGTCAAACTTTATTCTTAAGAAATTAAAAAATATGTACTGTGTTGTGCAATAACTATGACATGAAGGGCCTTCCTCAACCTGAAATTCAGCACCAATATGTAGATGAAGTTTACAAAAGCAAAAGGACGTTTCTATGGTCTAGAGCATCTGTCATTACAAGGGATGGCTTAACTATACCAGGAAAAAAAAGTTATTTCTTTTGCTAGTGGCAGCTGTGTTTCCATTAGAAGGACTTTCCCAATGTACTTCCATTGCAATAGTGCTGCTTACTGGAACATTCTTGTACTGGAAACCAAGTAGTGGAAAATTTTCTTAAAAAGAGGGGAATAAACAAAATAATAAAAAAACTGAGATTATTAGAAAGAGTGGGAGGTAGAAAAGAAAGGATGAAAACCAATGATGATAAATTAGATAAGGGAGACAGCTAAAGTCAGAAAAATTTCAGTGCCTTCACTCACTCCTATCCATTCAAAAGTTTTCACTCAAATATCTGCACATAACGTGACAGCTATTCTCTTCCCTCAGACCATCTATTTGACTTCCATAATGATGAGTCTAGTCCCAGGACATAATGATCAGTTTTTTTGCCTACTCCCTGTGACAGCCTGATAATTTGCAGTCAGTTATATTTCCTTCTCAAAGGCACCCCTAAACTTTAAAGACTTGCTATAAGGCTTAGGGAGCATTATTCCAATATATTTTAGAGAAAATTTAAATGGCCAAGCTGTATTTCTTCAGCATCAACTGTCAGGATAGTCAAGCTTGGTATCTATTTGTCATTTTATAGACTATGTTAATGTATTAATTTTAAATTTTGTTATGTTATTTCATGCTACAGAATTGTAACACACGCTGGTAGCAAGTAATATGTTTATGTCTGAAAAGTATTTTTTACAGTAGCTCTTGATCTGCAAATAGAACTTGTTCTTTAAGATACTTATTTCACAGTCAATGAAAATACCCATGTGACTACAAGATGTAGGGTATGAACCATCGGCTAGTAATGAAAGTGCATGTCTCTGCTATATGCAGTGAAAAAAAAAGTATGTTTAACAATAGATCTTTCTCAAGATTGAGATTCCCAGAAATAACTCAGAGACTTAGGATAAATCCCATTCATTGTCAGTGGCACTCAGGCTCCTAAATCCTACGCCGAATCAATTTTATTTGTACTGTGAGCCACCTCTTCTAGACAAAGGAGAAGCAGAAGGACTCTGAGTTTTTCTTACGTCAGTCAAAGAACCCTGTGTTTTCTGTGGTTTCTGTAAGTACATTTTTGGTGCTTTAATTACTATTTTCTTGTTACTAATAAAAAGTTGGTGAAAGCTATTCCACTGCAGTTACTGGAATCTGATTGCTTCATTGGTTTCCATTTGCCACAAGATGTGAATTAATTTTAAAGCAGAAGTACATGGGCTTTCCTGAAAGAATATGTACACACTGGAAACAGAGGGAGCTTATTTTCCTTTTACCCAGAAAAACTTCGAAGGATTGTAGAACTGAAAGAGTAGGAGAAAAGTATGTTTTGGGTTGCTGGTTTTTTTTTTCCTTAAAACCACAGGAGTAATACTCCTAATTTTCCAGAAGGCAGAATTTTCTTGATGCTCATGAACTGAATTAGTTTTATTATCTGTTTGATAAAAGTACACAACATTAACTTTACCATAATAAAACTGAATAGCCAGAAAATACCCAGTGCACTGTATTGTGAACTTGAATACACCATGGGAAAGAGAAAGTCTTATGGCAGTTTCTAACAGATACGCACAAATTTATTTAAAAAGGTGAGGAGTAATTTTAGGAATTATGAAACATTGTTTCATAGGTGGTGGTTATGTATGTACTGAGGGATCAGCAACAGCTCACAAAACTGGATTTGAAAATAAGAATCTAATGGTATTTCAGGCAGACATCACCACCCAACATTATACATGACTGGGACCCTGAGACACAGTCTTGTCCAATGGACAAAATATTTCCAAGAACTGCAGATTTCTGTTTGGATTCTGCCACATTCCTTCTGTATTTCCACAGAAAAATAATTCTAACTCTATATATTCTCATTATCCCTTCCATTCATTTAGATGATAAGGTATTTGAGACAAAGACCAGCGCTCCATCCTCCACTCCCACCTGTGCACAGAAGCTAGTACAGACTGGTGGCTCTGGTCTCATTAGGGACTTCAAGTGATGTCAGTAATGGAGTTTTGCCACATGACTCCTCATTTCAAGAGACACCACTACCTCATAAAAGAGCAGGTATTTCATACATTCTGGTCACCTCTTGTAGCAACATTCTCTGATCACTTACATCCAGAAATCTCCCAGCTCTTCTAGCTAGAATACACTGAGACTTTTTAGAATGGGTTATAAGGGATCTTTAGAGATTATCTAGCCATGCCTGTGGGCAGGAACATTTTCAACTAGATAAGGTTGCTCAGAGCCCCTGTCCAACCCAACCTTGAATATTTCCAGGGATGGAGCATCTACCACCCCTCTGGGCAACCACTTCCAGTGTTTCACCACTTTCATAGTAAAAAATATCTTTCTTATATCTAGTCCAAATCTACCCTCTTTCAGTTTAAAACCATTACCCCTTGTCCTATCACAACAGGCCATGCTTAGAAAAGTTTGTGCCCATCTTTCTTGTTAGCCCCTTTATATATTGAAAGGCCACAATAAGGTCTCTCCTTCTCTTCTCCAGGCTGAACAACCCCAGCTCTCTCAGCCTCTCTACATAAGAGAGGTGTTCTATCCCTCTGATCATCTTTGTGGCCCTCCTCTAGACCAGCTCCAATAGGTCCATGTCTTTCTTGTACTGTGGACTTCAGAACTGGATGAAGTACTCCAGGTGGGATCTCACTAGAACAGAGTAGAGGGGCAGAATCACCTCCTTCAACCTGCTAGTCAAGCTTCTATTTATGTGGCACAGAATATGATTGGTTTTCTGGGCTACAAGTGCACAATTCCGGCTCATGCTCCATTTTTCATTCACCAGTATTGTCAAGTCCTTTTTTGCAGGGCTGCTCTCAATCGGTTCATGTCTATATCTATACTGATATTTGGGATTGCCCTAACCCAGGTGCAGGACTTTGTACTTGGCCTTACTGAACTTTATGAGGTTTGCTTGGCCCCACTTCTCAAGTCTGCCGAAGTCCCTCTGGATGACATCCCTTCTGTCTAGATAATCAACTGCACCGCTCAGCCTTGTGACATCAGCCTTGTGAGTTCAGGATCTCGTGTAGCAGAAACAA
>NW_010168355.1:0-24938 GCF_000695765.1 Mesitornis unicolor
AACCAGGTCGCTACGCCTCTGAAGGCAACATACTACATTGTACCTGGAAAGGTAGACACCAATCCAAGGTTGGTATTTGGGTTTTGGGTTTGGATTTTTTTCATAAAATCATAGAATTTATTGGATTGGAAGGGACCTTTAAAGATCATTTAGTCCAGGCCCCCTGCAGTAAGCAGTGACATTGTTACTAGATCAGGTTGCTCAGAGCCCCATCAAGCCTGACCTTGAATGTCTCCAAGGATGAAGGTCTCCACTACCTCTCTGGGCAACCTGTTCCAGTGTTCTACTACCCTCATATAGAACATTTTTTTCCTAATGTCCAACCTAAATATATGAATTTCTAGTTTAGAACCATTACCCCTCATCCTACTGCTACATGATATAGTGAAAAGTTCTTCCCCAGCTTTCTTACAGGCACCTTTCAGGTATTGGAAGTTTGCTATAAGGTCCCTCTGGAGACTTCTCCAGGCTGAACAGCCCCAACTCTCTCAGCCTATCTTCACAGAAGAGGTGCTCCAGTCCTTTGATCAGTTTTGTGTCCCTCCTCTGAAAGCACTACAACAGGTCCACATCCTTCTTGTGTTGAGGCCTTCAAAGCTGGATGCAGTACTCCAGGTGAGGTCTCACCAGAGCAGAGTAGAGAGGCAGAATCACCTCCCTCAATCTGCTGACCTCAATCTGATCACTTCTTGTGATGCAGTCCATGATGTTGTTGGCCTTCTGGGCTGCAGATGCACACTGGTGGCTCATGTCCATCTTTTCATCCACTAGTTACCCCCAAGTCCTTTTCCTCATTGCTGCTTTCCAGCACATCATCTCCTAGCCTGTATTGGTAATAAGGATTGTTCTGACCCAAGAGCAGGACCCTGCACTTGACCTTGTTGAACCTCATAAGGTACAACTGGGCCCACTTTTCCAGCTTTTCCAGGTCCTTCTGGATGACTTCCCTTCCCTCTGGCACATTAACCACACAACCCAGCTTGGTATTGTCAGTGAACTTGCTGAGGGTGCACTCAATCCCACTGTCAATATCATTGATTATGATGTCCCAGTACAGATCCTGGGGGGACACCACTTGTCAACGTCTTCCATCTGGACTTCAAGCCATTGACCACTACCCTCTAAATGTGACCATCCAGCCAATTCCTTATCCACTGAAGAGTCCATCTATTAAATCCATACCTCTTCAACTTAGAGAGAAGGAGGTTATGGGGGACCATGTCCGAGGCCTTGCAGAAATCCAGACAGATGACATCCATGGCTCTTCCTTTGTCTACTGATGCAGTTATTCCATTGTGGTCAGACAGGACTTGTGCCTAGTCAAGCCGTGCTGGCTGTCTCAAATCACCTCCCTGTCCTCCATGTTTCTCAGCACAGTTTCTAAGAGGATCTATTCCATAATCTTCCCAGGCACAGAGGTGAGGCTGACAGGTCAGTAGTTCCCAGGGTCCTCCTTTCTACCCTCTTTAAAAATGGGTGTAATGTTTCCTTTCTTCCAGTCACTAGAGACTGCACCTCACTGCCATGACTTTTCAAATGTCGTGGAGAGTGGCTTGGCAACTGCATCAGCCAATTCCTTCAGGATTCTGGGATGCATCTCATCAGGTGTATATGGACTTGTGTATATTCAGGTTCATCAGATGGTCATGAACCTTATCTTCACTTACAGTGGGAGGGACATTTTCTGCCTGGTCACTATCTTGTGGGCCATCAACTCAAGAACTGTGAGAAGAGAGTTTGCTAGTGAAGACAGGCAAAAAAGATTTTTGAGAACCTCAGCCTTCTCCTCGTCTGTTGTTACCAGTTCATCTCTGTTGCTCATCAGGGAGGGGACACTTTCTTTAACCTTCCTTTTCTGGTTGGCATACCTGTAGAAGCCCTTCTTGTTTTTCTTGGCATCCCTTGCCAAGTTCAGCTCCAGCTGTGCCTTGGCCTTCCTGACCTCATTGCTACACACCCAGGCAATATCCCTGTACACTTCCCAGGATACCTGTCCCTGCTTCCACTGCCTATGCAGTTCCATCTTGCCTTTTAGTTTGGGCAGCAGGTCTTGACTCATCTATGCCGGTGCCTTGCCTTCCTCGCCCGATTTTTTACACCTGGGGATCAAGAGCTCTTACATTTTGTGGAAAGCCTGCTTCAAGATCCCCGTGAGCAATGGTCTGCATTCTCCTAGGTTAAATTCAAATTTCCTTTTTTGATCTCTCTTTCCATCCCCAGGAGTCTTATGTTTTTGGCAATGCAGCAGCTCACATCTAAAGCTGTTTCTCTCCTTCCTTCTTACTATTATTACTGCCTAGTGTTGTGAAACTCAGCTGCAATGTGGGACATGAAGACTGAGAGCAGCTCAGACTGAGTCAAGATAAGACTGTATGTATCTTATCATCATGACAGATTATTCTGTTAACTAAGCTAAGAGTCAGTTAAGTGGGGATTATTGTTTTCATTCTGGAAAAGAAGCTTACTTTTCTTCATTAGACAGGTGTTTTTTGGAAATGAACAACCACGTTAGGTATAAGTCATTGTGGCCGCCAAGGGTTTCTTATTTCTTCCAATGCAGCAAAGAACATAACACCACCACAGAGAGTCAGTCACCTAATTTACATTGGCTTTTAGGTGGATGGGAAGTCTTCTGATGTGTTTATACTTTCCTGAAGTGTTGTGGATTGAGTAATATACACAGTTATGATTTAGCAACAATTTAAATTTTATTGAAAATGCAAGCTGATTTTAGCAATATTCAATCAATAACAAATTTCTATATTTAAGGTGATACAGAAAAATAGTTTATAATAAACCATTAACTTGATTATAGATTACAGAATGACAAGATTCAAGCAAACTTACATTAAGCTATCCTAAGTGTGTATAAACATTTATGTGTGTGTGTGTGTACACAAGCATGCAAATAAACAAAATATATTTGGTACCAAAATTATAGATTCCCACACTTTTATAAGCAGATGCAAATAAGTAAAAGGCACATAAGTAGGGTGATGAATAAAGAAGTTAGCTTATAGATAAAATTTCCTTCTTCTTGAGTTTTTAGAGCAAATACAATACTTCAGCATTTCTCAATGGGTGATAAGTCAGTATTGAGGGGGGCTGGCTTTGCCCTAGCTTTTTGTCAGCTCCATCAGCAGATGACCTTGAGGACTCGGTGCCTGAGAGACATCCCACCTCAGGGGAGAACTGACCACAGTCTGCTGTGATTCAGGACAGCTCAAAAGATCTCCCTTTAGGGTCACATATTTATATGATCATGAGATAATTTACTTTTGTGAGGATTATTGTGGCTGTAATTCTTATCAGATGATCTCAGTAACATTTTGGGCAGGATGGGCCTTAGGTATGTTTCCCAGGCAACAGGAGTTCCTGGTACAATTAAGGGGTGCCTAATTGTCCTAACTCACTTGTACCAGGACTATAAGGTACCAGATTGTCTCAACTCACTGTCTCACTAAGCAAGATCAGACAATGCCATGTTGTTTTAGCTTATGATGGCTGGTGTTGACATAGAATTGTGTCACCTATGGTGCTGATGTTGGTAGCTCAATATGGCCCAAGGAGAAGGGTTGCACCACCACACTGAAGTATGCATCCTGTGCTGAGGTGTGTACTCTGGGAGGATTATATCTTCAAAATAAAATATAAGGACATTTAAAATAGAAATAGTCCACCAGTCACTGATTATAGGGAGGGGAGACAGTATTTATATTGCGGATGGGAAAAGCCCATCAACAAGGCTTAAAAACAACTTAACTGATAAAAAAAATCTTGTAAGAGTATGATTAGGTTCAGTGCAGTTAAAAAAATAAAAATGCCTGAGGCACTGGCTTTGTAGCATCTTCCTATCACATATAATAGCTAAGGACACACAGAACTGTAACTCCCACTCTTTCTGTGGCTATTTTGTGCTAAAAGGAAACAAAGAAAGAGAGCTGAATAGTGAGAGAAGGAATACAGAAGTCACTCACTAATATCGATGATCCACTAAGCAACCTCCTTTCCCCCCCCCCTTTTTCTTAATGACAGTGCATTAATACTCTGTATTATCTGAAAAGGAGCATGCAGAAAAGATACATCAGTCCACCATTTAACATACTTCTCTTCTATATCTTTTGCGTACAAAATACCTGGCTATATTGAGTCACTGAGGAATGGTTAATACAGTTTTGCCTAAATCAATTCTAGAGCAAATTAGAGCATGAAATACTTGCTGGAAAGTCAAAGGAAAATCAAAGGGTTAAATTGGGTGGGGTTTTTTTGTGGGTTTTTTTGGTGGGGGGAAGGGTGGGTGTTGCTAACACTGTCATCAATTGACTATTCACATACTTATGGCTGAGTATACATTCATAAGTTTGAGCCATGGATCTTAATCGTATTCCTACTAAGATTAATGAGACTTGCTGGGTAATCAGCACTTTTAAATGTCAAACAGCTTTAGCTGCTCAAGCTGTAGAACTGTATAAAGATTTTGTCCATTAAGGGCTGTGCACCAAATTTAAGGGGTCTAACTAAGGAGTGTCTAAATGAAACTTTTTCAAAGGGTTGGATTTTTAGAAACTACTTAGTGCCCACCCTCAGAAAATCTGTTTTTTCAGTGTATTCTTAGGATTTTGATTGACAAGAAGGCTAAGACTGGGATGGCTGAAAAGGTTAGTGTGTCCCCCATCCCTGCTGTTCTAAAAATCAGATCCTGAACCATGGCAGTGGCACACTGTCAGCTTGGCCTCTTCAGCTGACTAACAAGCAACTTGTAGAGGGGAATAGGGCAGGCAGAGAGAGTGGTAACATTTTTCACCTTCCCAGCCCACACCACCTCCCACCCCATGCTTTGAAGAATGCCCTGAGGAGATGAATTTTCTGAGGATAAATACTCAGCAAATTCTGAGCTCCTTTATGGAATCTTATTCAGACAGTGAAAATTATGGATGCTAAACAAAAATCATAGGCAATACTATCTCAAATTAGGAACCTAAAAGATCCCTTCTTGAAAACTTTATTTTAGACTGTAGGGTTTGCACTAACACCCTTGTAAGTTTACCTTACTGTACTACCATGTACACAAAGTAAGTTTTTTTTCAAGACCTTCCTTGGTAGCTAACTTTTCTTAAACACTTCTAGTACTGTTGAGTCTTGGAAGTAGTTCTTTGTAAATATATTGCATGCATTTTTGTTTTGTACTGTTGTTTCTATTTTTTTTCTTCAGTCTGTCTACTAAAGTGATATAAACTTTTCTGTCAGAAGAAGTTGTTTAGTGAGCAGCATAGGCAGAATGAAGTGGAACTTCTTATTTCTTGAGTCTGTGCAAAGAGCATAGAGAACTTAAGTGCCTACTTCTCTGTGGCCCTTACTGTTCAAACTTTAAACTTCGGTGGATTTTCACATGCAGGGCCATATGTCTGGTGACTACATTTATGATCTTATCTGTCTGTTGAATGAACTCTTAAGACTGTAAAAAAAGGAATATTTTAAAAATTTTAAGCTTAATAGGAAGGAGGTCCACCCTCAGAGCAGGCACTAGAAGACACTCCATCTCATCAAAAGAAAGTCCTGAAGCTTCCTGACTGTGCAAAAAGGAAGGCAATTCTCTGTAAAAGTTTTTCCCCTCTCCTGACCTGACTAAGTAGCTTATAAAACAATGGCACTTTGCCCATGCTTTCTCCAAGTATTGCTCTTATTTTGGCTTATTTCTCTATTGTACATTTACTCTGCTGCGAAATCAGTCCTGGTCCTATATTGCAGAAGATATGTAATGGAATAATCTTTGCCAGCTCTTTTGTCTTCTACTTTGTCCAGTCATATGGAAGGCTATAAAAACCCAGAGACAAATGGATGTACTGGTACAGTGATAGTTGAAGTATTTCAATGCCATTGGTCTTCATGCAGAACTGAGGGTAGTAAGAATGCAACTAGAGGGGGATCAAGACTTCTTTCAGGGAAAGAAGGGCTGCCTGGACTTACAAAGAGTCTAATCCAGAATAAGCATGCTGTTCTGTGACAGAAATGTTTTCATATAGAGAAATATCTTTTCAAGCATTCAGTGGATATGTCTGAGCTTTTAAATAAAGCTGACTAATTCAGCAAAGAATGTATTTTGGTTTCACAGATGCGTAGGCTTTAAACATGTATTATTCCCTTTCAAATTACACTTTATAGAGTATTATACCCTGGGAGAAATTATTCATAAATGGCACTAATGAGTGTCAAGCTGCATTGCAAGGCATTTTGAAAATTGTCCTATTAATTAATGGAGTAATTAAGCTTTTGTCAGTGACATATCGCATTTTTGACAGGAATAGATGGCCTGTGTACGTCTGTGCTAGGCAGCTATCCAGGCAGCCACTGTGTTTAATGGATGGCAGCAATTTAGTCCAGGTTTACAGTGATGGGACCACCTGCATAGGGGGATCTGGCAACCTGCATACACAAATAGCACTTTCCACTTTTCTTCAGTAAAATCGTCTTAGTTCCAGATTGATGTAGCCCTCCCTAGGATGACACATTAGCTTTTTGCCATTAAACCATAAGTACTATTTCTCTGAGCTTTAGTGACAATTAACTTCCAACTTTCCTTTCCATTTAATTTTGTATTCTCATTCTATTTGCACAGTAATGTGAACATGGTGCAGAACTGTTAGATTAAAATACCTTGCTAAGGCTAATATCTTGTAATGCATACTTATTGAGTGTAATAGTTATGAAAACATAAAACATCTAGAAAAACACATTTTGAAGTTGTCATCTCCTCCAGAAAAAAACTTTATTCAGAAACCTGTCTCATCATTCTCCTCCCAAACACCCTGAGCAGGTGACGTACAAAGATCAACACTAAAAATAGGAAGAGAAGGAGAAGAAACCTCCAAGTGCAGATCAACACAGTAAATATATATATATTCTTTTATTCCCTTAGTAACAGATCCCTATTAATTCTAATATTAATAATTTATAGCCTGACTTCATTTAATAAGGTCTTAGAATTTAATCCAGAAGAAAAAAATGGCATGGAACAAGAGAATTACGTTGGAGGACTGATTTTACTTCCATGTGGTTACACAGTCCATATGCTTAGATTTATTTGCTGCACATCTTAGAACACATTTGAGTATTTTCAAATGTAGATGAGCAGAATTATTGAGCCAACACTGACATAAAAAATTCACTGTCTTGCTTCAGATAAAAAGCAGCAAGCTAGCTTCAGCACAATAAACAGTGCAGTTAAATACTGATTTGTGGCTGACCACTCCAGCAGTGCACTTCTTGCAAATGAAATGCACAATGGAAAGGCAGGGAAGGTTGCTTTGCTGATCAGTTCCAAATTTCCCCTTCTTCCAACTTCAGATGATTAAGAGTCTGTTTTTTGTCAGTTTCATGAAGATGCTAAACTCAGCAGAATTTAGAACTCAGGATTGTTCAGCATAATTGACATGATTAAAGTGTGAAAATGTCTTGTATTTAAAATATTGGGCCAAATGTACTTCTGATATATCTAACTGAAACTGTCAGACTCACACCGATGATTAAATTGTACAGGAGTGAATACAGTAACTAAATATCAATGTATGTGAAATAACTACTGTCTTATCCCATCCAAAATACATGATTCTGGACTGAAATTTCATTTGGCTCCTGCAAAAACAGAAGATATGGAAGGTGATTCAAGAGATGAAAGAAATATAACATATGGATGACAGGCTTGACCCTCTTCATGGTCAAGAAGACAGCTTGAATATCATCTCCCGAGATACCTCTGCTGTTCTGAAAGACTGGATTTGGACTGCTTAGATTTCAGTTATCAGAGGTTTTAGAATATTCTTTCAAGCGTTCCCAACATCACTTTAGGAGGTTTGGTATGTGTCCAATACATTTAAATTTAAATGGTGATTCATTACAAAGCCTAAGACATAGAGTTACTTCATAATAAATTATAGGTAATCTGCACTTTTACATTAGCTCAATTACCAGTAATAGAGTTTTAATGCAGTACTCCATGGAGTTAGAGGAGAAATCTTCAGTACTAGTGGATTTATCTCAAGGAGGAAATGAAAACTAAATTGGAAAGGCTGGTACAGAAAAAATGCTGATAGGACACCAGGGAATGGAAGTGAGGACAGAAAGCCATGTCAGTCACATGAATGGAGAAAGAAATACTAAAGATAAGAAAGAAAAAGATTAAAACACACCACATGAAGGTAAAATGTAGTGCACTAGGGACATCTGAAGAAGGAGAAACATAGAAATAAAAAGTAGGGCAGAATAGGTACTAAAAATGGGTAACAGAAAGAGAATGAGGAGAGTGTTAAGGTCGGTTATATTGAATTGGCCTTCTTTCAGATAAATTTTGAATAATATTAGAAATTTAACAGAAAACACAAAGAGATCATGCTGATTGTGTACTTTTTCCTGCAAAATCAGATCTTTCTCAAGGGAGAAAGAAGAATTTTCAAATTGTTCTCAGTCAGTCCTTTCACTGCTTTAATTCAAATGTGGTTGTTTCTGATTAAATTTTCAAACACGAATTTAGGTGATTTCCACAACTGTTGAGCATTTTTAGCCAGCATTTAATGAAATATCGAACAACAGATTGAAAAATGTTAATTTTGTCACTCAGGCTGGACTCTTTTTTCTGTTCTGTAAACATTGTCCCTTAGAGTCATGAACTGATCTTTTAAAAGAATGATACCAATAGCATTTGAATCACCTCCATAGCTAGAGATCTAACTACATATTTTGGACCTAAATTAGCTAAAGTGCAGATTGGGGATGTATAAAGTTATTATGAAAAAGAGGACAAAGAAGTACAGTTGAAAATAAAGTCTATCTCCAAAACCCCCATATTTCCTCCCTTTCCCTGCTGAAATAAAACAGAAAAAAAAGTGTTTGAAAAAGCACTGCAGGAGCGGAAAAAACAATGAACTAAGAATATACCACCACCAACAACAAAAACAAAAAACCAAATGAACAAAGCACATTAAAGTTCCAGAATCAGAAATGCAGGTGTATTTCAGGAAAACAAACAAACAAAACATAAAATGTTGGACTCTGGAAAATCCAGAGTCAATCTTCCTGCAGTATCATACTTTACCACATGGTAAATTTAGAATTACCTACTAAGGGCTCATCAAACTGTCTTTGCTGAGGTTATTTACCTATAATATAAGAGACTGAGACTGAAATCTCTCATCTGTCTCAGACAGCTCAAGGACATGAATCAGGCGTGTTATTCTCTCCCTTACTAACACTGTTGATCACGATGTTATTTGTAGTCCTGGGATCCTGTACCTGCTCTCCATCTGACCAGAAATTCCATAGTCTAACTAAGAAACCTTTCTGACTGATAGTTCTGTCAAAAATGTTATGTAGTCCCATCATCAATAAGTTCCAAATTCATAGAAAATGGTTGTCTTCTGCCAAGACCATGGCAAGTGTCAGCTTTGGCTTTGGTTTTGGGTTTTTTTAGGTAAAGCTCCTTTATTGTTCCTCTAAATTGCCCATACTTTTCTATCTGACTCATCCAGGCCTCTTTACTGCTTTACAATCTAAATTATTTCCAAAACATCTCTTCTCTTTTCCCTTCAAGTAACAATTGACCACATCATGTAGAGCTTTTAGAGCTCTTAGGAGTCAAATAGCCTAGTCTTCATAAAATCGATTTTAGCAAATCAGTTTTAGAAACACTAATAATTTCTTCTTTATTGCTTGGAGTTTTTTGAAATTTAAAAAAATATGTACTAAATGAATAAAGAATTAAAAAGTCTAGAAATACATTGCTTTGAAAAAATATTTCTTTACTAAACCTTTTATCATGCTTCTGGTTCAATGTATATGACAGAATACCTTGTCATATAAAAAATAAAACTACCTGTAACATCACAATATCTATTTTTAAGTTTTCTTCATGATATAAATTAGGGTTGGAATTTCAGCAAAATGTCAGTAGCAGCTTTGAGCCATCAAATTTTGCTCATCAGCCAATAGCACTTTTTTAGTTCAAGTTTGATTCACAAAACACTTACAGTATATGTGTGCACACACTTTGTATGTAAGACAGTTATTTACAATAACAGCTTGTTTATTAAGTTGCAAAAACATTTTTTTTTTTACAATTATCAAGTTTAAGAATGAAAGAAACTGAAGAAATCTCTTAAGATTTAATACAGTCAGAGAAATGCTGTTGTTTTTAACATTGCTCAGATGTTCAGGAAAGCATTCATTGATTTTGGTGTGTAAAAATGTGAATTACCACCATTAAAACAGCCACTAAAATTACTGAAATTGCACAACATTCATGAAGCTCAACTTTTATAATTATTTAATGACTTCTATATCATGTAAACCTTTTAAAGAATATTTGTTTTTGTGTACATCTTTTGGTGATGCATGAAAATGAGTGATGTAGAGAACTCAAATGTTACCAAGTCACTAGCTGTGTGATCTCTTGTTCGTTATTAGAAACAATTAATATTCCTGAATCAGAATGAGGAGGCTATGAGCAGTAACCCAGTGCCATTTTTACAAGGTAAAGTCTTCTGAAAACACCTCAGAAGCTGACGTCCTTTTTTCAGTGTAAGACATTTTCATGTGCGACTGTATACTGAATGCTATGATGTTGTTAGAATGATGGTGTCAAAATGACTGAGTGCGGACTGTCACACACAGCCTCTTCAAAGAAAAGTCACTCAGGAAAATAGGTTAGTGACTAGGGTTACTTTGACCCTCTGCTCTTCAGTTATGCAAAAAACATAAACACACTCTTTTGTACTAGCATTGAGACAGTGTATCAGCAAAGCTGAAAGCTTAATTGACTTCAAAAGTCTCTGTCGCTTATTTTGACAGTGTTGAAACTCTAAGCTGGAAAATATAAAAGGTGTCTGAAATGAAGAAATCTAAATGAAAGTTCTTGCTTGCAGAATAGTGTTTTGGTGAGCTACAGAGTATTTTCTGCAGTGAGAGACATTCTTTATTACTTTACTTCTATTTTATGCCATATATGCTTCACTTATTTTCACTCTTTCTAAAATTCTGAGAATGTGGAAACAAATTCTCAGGCACTGAATGCATACAATTCCTTAAAATTCTTTAAATACTTTAAAGTTCTTTTAGATGAAGTTGCTGAACTAGTTTATCTTCCTAAGCTATATCCTGTAAATAACAAGAAGGGCATATAAAATGAACAGGAATATTTTAGATCTACTAATTTAGATAATGTGTGGAAATCTGCATACTGCTCACAAACATGCTGTATTTCATTTTTAGTCTTCCCGTAAATCTCAAGCACAAAGTTACACTGTGAAGCACAAGTAAGCAAATATGTCTTGCTATAGTAGATGCTTTGATTGCCGTCATGAGAGATGTTCTCCCACAGAGGACTAATTTTTCCTGAAGACTGAATTGATGGGATAGTTTTATTGCTCTTGGAAATGGCTGAGAGTAGAAAATGTTTTAAAAGTTTTCTTAATTACCTCAGAAATCAAATGCTTAACACTAATATAATGGTTTTAATACAATATAGAAGACAACTGACAATGCAGTTATATGAAATAATACACATGACTTCTGAATAATAATTTTGTTTATGTATTACTGGTGGTCCATCATTAAAAAACAAAAAAAACAACAAAAAAAACCCCAAAAACCAACAACAACAACAACAAAAACCCACAAAAAACCCACATGATGAAAGCTGTTGAGTTATAAGGACCAAACATGCTGAAAATATCACCCAATAAAATATATGTAGCTAATGTAACGATTTGGTATTTGATATTCTGATTTTACTAATTTATTCACTTTTTGTGTGACAATGGTTTTATGATCCTATACTGCACTTACGAGAATCCAGATTGTACACATTTTCCAACTTGCTAGTCATTCTTAATTTATTATTCAAGTAAATAGCCAGGACACAGTTCCACTAAAAATTTAGTGTAGCTGCTGCATTCACATGAGCTTTGCAAACTTTCTGGATGAACTATGTTCATTCTCTTTGAACTTACTATGACCAGAGCTTTTTATTTTATTTAATTCGTCTTTGTTCTGCTCATTTACTTTTATATGTTCTTTAATATATGACTTATAAAGATTTTTCCCTTCCATTTTTTCTAGTAGTTTATAATCTCTGTCTATCATTCAGTCTCTTCTGCAGTCTCTCTAGTCATTTACTGCTTCCAGCAATAAATCTGTTTTCCCTAATAATACTAGATTGAAATACTAAAAATAAACCAGGAGAAAGGCTTACCTCCTTGGGCCTTGCTTACTTAGCTCCTCAAATGTGACAACTGCCTCCAGAATGGCTTAAATTCTAGCATAGACTACACAGGATCACTGCTAATTTGGGATTCCTGACTATAACAGACTGATGTTTTGAGCAAAACTCTTTTTTTCTTCTTTTTTTTTTTTTTCTGAAGATATATTAATTTACCAAGGAAAAAAGATCACATAAATCCCCACCAAAAAAATGCATGCATGGAAACACACTAAAGCATGAAAAGTACACATATCTATACTTACTTAAATAATAACAAGGGACTAGGGACAGATTGCTGAATCCAAAGTGAAATGGCATTGTCTGGGCTGTGATTAGCTGGTGATTAACTTTATAGTAGACTTGTCTCAGAGTGAACTAGTTGGAGTAGTTGCAAAAGGAGGCAAATAGTGAGCTATCAGTTCAACAGTGTTCTTGCTCTTTGTCCCTCTTTCAATTATCAGAATGGAAACATACTACATGTTTTTGGGATAGGAGGCTCCCTGAATCATGAAGAGCAGAGACTTAAGCCTACTCTCACATATCTCAAATTACCTTTGTCTAGCTCTCGGACACATTTGGTCTAGCTGGAATGACCAGTTATAATTTCGTCCTCTTCTTTTTTCTACAGAGTAAGTTAAAGACATAAAGACTGGAAATCAATCTTATACACATACATGCCCATATATGAACACACATGTTACATATCACAGAATGGATTGGAAGGGACCTCTGAATGTCATTTAGCCCAACCCCTTGCTAAACCAGCGTCACCTAGAGAAGATCACACAGGAACATGTCCAGGCAGGTTTTGACTGTCTCCAGAGGAGGAGACTCCACAACCTCTCTGGGCAGCCTATTCCAGTGCTCTGTTACTCTCACAGTAAAGAAGTTTTTCCTTATGTTTAAGTTGAATGTCCTGCTTTCCAAGAGGTAAAAGTATATACAGGAGAACGTAGACTTTCATTTGCTGACCAAGACTAGAGCTGTTCAAGATTCCAGGCTACTGTAGGAGCAAAGGAGAATGGAGGAATGCTTTGTTTGGACAAGTCTCAGCAGAAGTTGTGTAGAGCGAGACTTGTCTAACTAAATGTAAAAGTCTTTACTGAATCTGTCAATCAGCCTTTCTTCATAGGTACTGGAGAGAAATAAGCACATCTAAGATGTGATTCATTCTAAAGAAGACATCTAAAATATATCATGACTGTCTTTCCCTGCAAGTGACTAATTCTGTCCCTTGCCTATGAAAGGTTGAGATCATTGGCTCAGATACAGCTACCTATGATATAGGTGAAATGAACTCTGCACTGCAAGAGTACGGGCAGAAAGAGGTCCTTATTCATAACTTTATGTTTTACATAGCTATCTCCATTTGAAGATAATATAATAATTACAGTATTCTTGTAATACTTTTTAAAAAACTAATAGCTCTGGATCCTCTGATTCAACCTACCTGCCAGCATTGTGGGATCCCAAATCTTTGATAGAGCTGGGCCCATTAGCGCTAGTAAAGTGGTTTTGTCCACTGAAGTAGTCATCTCAGGAACATTTTGAGAAGTCGTTCATATTGAAAGAGGTTTGGATAATTTTTTTATTCCATATTATCTGAAACTAGAATTTTAGATCATGCAGAGCAATGATTCTGTATTTCTTCAATGACTGATCATGGATCACTTGCTCCTGGTAATTACTAATCCAACCATTCTCTGTTACAAAAAGCACAAAGAATAATTCCATTCAGTCTGACATTTGCTAATTCTAAGTCCTTACAACTAATATAACATTTTAATAAAGTACTAAAACCACTTAGGCAGGAGTGGATAGATTCTGATGCTCTCAAGCTTAGAGCAGGCACTGACATGGTGATTATCAGGATGATCTTTTTGTTTGTCTGGGTGTTCTCCTGTTAGTCAGGGAAAACATTCCTTTTCCTTGACTGTGGAAACATATTTGACTTCTCTTGTATGTTCAGCACAACAGGTTTGGTTTACAATCCTGAAGTCTGCAGTGATCAAGCACAAAGCTGCTCAGTAGGTATCCTCAAACAGCACTGATTGCATGATTTGCATATCTTATCATCTCTTGTGCCATTTTTTTCCAAGACATTGCACCTCCCTTTCACCACCCTACCCACTTCCTCCAATTAAAAAGTGCTTTAACAAAAGTGTATTTATACATGTTCAATACTGCGATATATTAATCACATGCCATGGTCATAGTTTTCTAGTCTGCTATGGAGATACTGAATAACCTGGTATTTGAGTACTTTCTTCTCTCTGTGTTACAGATATTTGTTATCTGAATAAATTCTGCAAAGACTGTCTCATTTTCTGTAATTTTGCTCATGAATGTGTGTTTCTACTACGAAAGGTACTGATAGATTTGGTAGGTCTATAACTCATCCAGTCTCTGGTCCCCACTACTTTCAATTTCACAGCTATCTCCTAAGTTTTAATGAAAAACCATTGTCTTTGACATGCTAAGGATGTGATCCAGTCAGTTAACTTTCAGTGAATATGGATGAAGACGACCAATTGCAACCTATCAATTTTGTAATATCTGAAATTTAAGCCTTTAATTAGGGAGATATTTTCCACATCATGATATGTCTTTTGTCAAACAGAGTCAGATTTTTCAGGATTGTGTCCAGTTGCGTTTTCAATATTTCCAAGGATGAAGACTCCATAACATCTCTGGGCAACCTGATCCAGGGCTGGACAACCCTCTCAGTAAAAATGTTTTTTCTTGTGTTCAGATAGAGTTCCATGTTTTTAAATTTGTGCCCACCACCAAGGAAAGTCTAACTCCTTTGCCTTCATTCCATTGACAGGTTTCTATACACATTGATTAGAGCCCCTTGAGCTTTCTCTTCTCCAGGCTGAACAGTTCTGGCTCTCTCAGCTAGCATCTTTCCTATATGAGAGATGCTTCAGACTCTTAAACCCTTTTTGTGGATCTTCACTGGACTTGTTCCAGTATCTTCTCTCTTATACTGAGGAGCTTAGCATTCCAGATGTATCTCACCAGTGCTGAATAGAGAAGAAGAATTTCCCGCCTTGAACTGCTGACAACACTCTTAAAATTCCTATAAACTTATAAAAAAACCAAAACTTGACAACAAAATTACTATAAACTCTAAGACAATCAGATACACTAATATGTAGCAACCATTTAGGGCTAAATTTTGCTGATTTCAGGTAGCACACTGCAAGAAAGTGAGGCTGTGTCCGGTTGTGCATGACAAAGAAATACTGCTCCTCATCAAAGCCCAGCTTTTATTGCTTAACCATTAGTATAAAGCTGCATTATTAAAAAACAAGCATACAAACAAAAAAAATACCCCATAATAAATGGACGCAAACTCATCTTTCAGCAGTTTTGATGTAACTTTTGATCTAATTTGTAGTCCAAGGATAATTAAACCAGTTTGATCCTGTTCAGTGGCCAGTTACATTTGTACAAAGTGAAAAGATGGGTTTATTTTTATGATGTCTTGCCCATTTCCTTAAATTCTTCTTTCCTTGACATCTGTTTTTGACTTAGCTAAAATTTTTAACTTCCAAAGCATTGCAGGGGAGGTCTGCCAAAATATATTAGCAGTATTACAGCCTTTCTGCAGCTATCTCTGTATGTTCTTTCTTTGTTCATAAAGTGAGGAGTTTTCAAATTGTCTTTTGTTTCGGTTTGGTTTGATTCAGTTTGGTTTCTTAGATAGTTTGTAGCACTTAATTGACCAAATTCTGCAGTATCTAGGTGCTGACAAAGTCTCTAGAGGTGCATCATACAAGACAGGTAAAGGATGTCTATTATCTTGTTTCCCATTTACACATTTTTACAGTTTGATGAGATATGACCATGGAGTTTTGTAGGAGATAGCATTTATATTATTCTGCTTTCCATACTTGTAGATGACCTGCTCTTTTAGCTTGCTAACTTCAGGCTGTAATCTATATATGCCACCATAAACTAACCTGATAGATGTAGCATTTCTTCCAAATTTAACTAGGAGTCAACTTGAAGCCACTGTTTCAATGGTTTATCTGTACTGTCTCTATGGCAAACATCACAAGATCTCCCTAGATAAGTCCTGTGGAATGTAACACTGCCTTCATTTTTTGTTTCATTCCTGGATCCGCTCTTTAAAAAGCGGCAGCTAATTTTGTATCCCTTGATTCTCATTCTAAAATTAAGAATTTAAGTTATAGTCACAGAATTTATAAAGTTTCTCAGAACTAAGTAACTCAGAAACTTCACAAAACACATTAAATATCCAACCAGATAGTTTCCTAATATAATGTTCTATTTAGGTTTCAACTGCAGCATAATTCATGCACTCTATTCTTTGAACCTTAAAAAGTTTCTTTTTATATGCCTCAAGGTCTTTTTCAACAGACTGTTTTCATTATTCATAGTTGTCTTCTTTATATATGTATATATATAAACATTTCTAAAGCTTCTGCCCTGTAACAACAGCTAGACTCAAGTCCCCGCAGGCCAACTGGTTTAATTTACTAATTTTCTCAAAGGGCCGGTCACTAGAGAGAAGCAGTGGTTTTAGAGTCTTAAACCAAGACACCCCTGTTTGGCCTGCAGTAGGTAGTTTTGCAGTTATTGAAAGCTAGTAGCCCTTACTGCATCCTTACTGACTGCAGATTCAGAGCTTGATCCTGAGTTGGTTTACCACCTTTGCCAGGCTTCCTTTACCATACCTAGCTGTTAGTTTTTTTCTAGTTCAGATTAACAAATAGCCAATGTGAACAATCAGAAGAATTAGACATGATGCATATTCAAATCTACCAAATGAGGTGTTGCTTGTGTAGATTTTCAGTATCAGTTGCCAAACATATCTGGCTTTCTTGGTCTCTAATCCTCACCTCTTCCAACTATTATTCTTTTCCCAAGTCTCTAGCATCTGTTACATCCGTCATATTTAACCTCACAGTGGTAGCTACTTCCTTCTTAATGGAAAACTTTCTTACTCTAATTTCTGCTGCCCTGAATCTTTCAACTTCAATATTCTTTCTGTCATACCGTTTGTGGCAAAGACTTCATGTCACAGACAGAAAAAAAGGGATCATTGCCAGCTCTCTTTTTACTAGGTCTACTCCACCTAACCTCACACAACAGGAGTCCTACAGGGCCACCTATTCCATTTTTTTTCCTAAGCAATAGCAATCAGCACTCACTGTGTGCACAA
Source organism: Mesitornis unicolor (assembly GCF_000695765.1). Lineage (NCBI taxonomy): Eukaryota > Metazoa > Chordata > Aves > Mesitornithiformes > Mesitornithidae > Mesitornis > Mesitornis unicolor. The sequence goes on from NW_010168355.1 coordinate 17,445, forward strand.
ACTCAGCAGCTGCTTTTTCTAGAGGCAATCATAACTCATGTCTGTCTAATAACTTTACCCAACATAAGCTAACTAATATGCTCATCACTTTCAATGTGAGGAGTCAGTGCACAGGCAGTTGCAAAAATTCCTCTAAAATGCTTTCACAGTTATTCTAATGCAATTTTCATGCCCCTTATTGACTCAAAGAGGTCCCTTGAGTATGACCTTTAATGAGCACATCTAAATTAGGTCAGATCAGTTATACCCTAAGAGTGCCACTCTTTTTCCATTAGCTATAAATGGAATTTAGGATGAGGAGCTTAGAGTTAAACATAACCATTGTGAACACCCTGGGTTCAGTCCAATTGCATACATACAGGCCTCTCACTTCTGCCTGGGATCTGAGGTCTCTAGCTGCTGCTTCTGGATGGTGCAAGTCTTCTACAATGCAATGTGCCATATCGCCCAGCCTGGATTGAGGACTTGATTACACAAACCGGATGTATGGCACTAGATAATTCTGTTTCTGCCAGAAAAAAATAAATCTGCTATTAATGATATTTAAACTGTATCTCTTCTGTCCAAAGCTCATGATTAAAAATGTCTCCTTCCAGTCTGTGTCATTTCTGCAAGCCGTACGGGGATGACTCAAATAATTCTTGAGTTGCTCAGACAGTACCAGCTGCCCATGTTTCAGCAACTGAATCAAGATTTAAGTGAGATTCAGTGTGAAATTAAGGTATATAAATTTATAAGTGAGGCAAGCCACTTAAATTAGGTGTCTAAATGCAGGTATCTGCACTGAGGTAGATATCTTTTTATTGCAGTCCACAGAGATCTTGAACTTAATTCGTCCATATAGTATTTACTGCCATTTGAGAGGCCTTAAGCAGTCAAAGTAATATTCATGGGATACATTGATCTTACATAAGACTTATGGACTACTCATGTAGTTTTGCAGTGGAAGCTGGATGTTAGCCAATATGCCATAATTCATATAGCATTAAAATTCTGTGTGCATGGTCAAACTTCAACACCTCAGTCAATACCATCTCAGAGTCTAAATATCAGTCTAAAAAGGTGAAAAGACAAACTGAATATCACTCCTAAATTAAATGTTATTGATCTTCTTAAAAGTGATTACCTGAGTATCTAAGTGGCTGGCTGGTAAAATTATTTAAAAGTCAAAGGAACATGATTCCTGTAGTCATTATCACTTCTAAAGAATGGACAGTGATCTCAAAGGAGCAAAAGAGTAGATTAAAGTTGGTTTTGATTAAGTGGGTTTTTTTAAATAAGATTTTATAAAAAAGTGCTTTTCATATAAATTGATTAAAAAGCTCCAAAGGAGGTTAAGGTTCTCCTAATCCTGGTTTTCTTTAGTGAATAATTGAACCAATTTCAAATTTTCTCTACAAGAGGGCAGCTAATTGCTGTAAATACAGAACCAGATTTCTTGCAGAACTGTAATCTGAATACAATTCATAATATTTCTTCAGTGTGTGCTTTATTCCAATCAAGTGTCAATGCATTTGTTTTTGTATTACTTTAATCCAGTTTTATAGTAACTATAAAAACCTCATAGCTTAAGGTTACAGTTAAGGTCTGAAAAAAATGTATCTAAATAATGGTTTCTTCCACAGGAATTAGAAAGATAACACATCTTCCTTGAGGAGAAACTGAGGAACCTTAAAGCTTTTCTGTCTTTCTGCTTATGAAATTCAAGTGTGTAACATCCTTCATTGCTGATTCTGGGCATTTGAAGAAAAGCTGTTCAACTGAGCCAAATCTACAGCTGTGTTAAATTCTCCACACTGAAAATAAAATCCGTTGTAGCTGATAAGCCTTTACCTCATTTTTTCCTAATACAGATCAAAGAGAATTATACCTTTTTATGTTCCCAATGTTTGTATTTTAACAAGAATTATAACCTCCTTTATTAACACTTCTTTTTAAATTATGTGACCTAGTGCAGAAACCAATCAAAGCATCTTCACTGTTCATGTTTCCATTTCTTCTTGTTGATATCTTGAGTGTTTTTGCTGATGGCTCAGAAAATGCTGGAGTTAAATATAGCTACAAATCAAAGAAAGAATTTAGTAAAAGCAACAAAAAAAAAATGCTTCATAACCAAGACAAGAGGCACCACATTAACTTCTCCTATTCCCCAAGGAATGATGATAAAGACTGTAAATGTAATAGGGGCATTTCACCTGAAATATCACAAGAAAAAAAAAAAAAAAAAAAAGGACTGCAGTTGTCCCAACTTACTGGCGTTCCTAATAAGGACATCTGAATGGTTTGGGAACTTATTCCTTATATAATGGCCCTTCTTCTGTGCTTTGAAATTTCATAATCCTTAGGGCTTACCTCAACAGTAATTAACCTCATGCTAACTGGCCAGATAAAACTCCATAAATCTCCTGGAATCTTCAACTAGAAAATAACTTTTTTTTCTTCTTCATTTGAGGAAATTAAAAAACAATCATAACCTTGATTAAATGACAGCAGAGTAGTACAAAAGAATTCTTACTTTTTAATCATATTTATAACTTTTCAAGTAAGTATTCTTGAACTCCTATTTGCAAAATCAAAGAACATAGGCTGGAAATTTTAAAGAGATTTCTTAAAATGTAAGATAAACATTTCCCTTATGTCAAGGCAGAAAACAACCCCCCCCTTCCTTCTTTCTTTGAATATTTTAATGAAGGAAGTTGGAAGAAAAATTGCTGATGTCCAGATGGAGAACAAAATGAATTTATAGCCAAATATGTTTTTTAAAATACATTTAATACTGACAGAGTAAAGAATGTGCCTAAAATTGTCAAAGTCCCAAACCACTTATCTAAGTATTAGTGTTGTTATCCAAAGATTCCTTACTCACAAAATCATAGAATGACAGAATCATAGAATGGTTTGAGTTGGAAGGAACCTTTAAAGATCATTCAGTTCCATGGGCAGGGATATCTTTCTTTAGATAAGACTGTTCAAAGCCCCACCCAGCCTGGCCTTGGACAATTCTAATGGTGGGGTATTCACAGCTTCTGTGGGCAGCCTTGTCCAGTGTCTCATCACCTTCACAGTAAAGAATTTCTTCCTTATGCCCAATCTAAATTTGCTCTCTTTCAGTTTAAAACAATTACTCCTTTAAAACAATTACTCCTTGTCCTATCACTACAGGCCCTGGTAAACATGTTCTCTCTATCTTTCTTATAACTTTCTTTAAGTGTTGAAAGGCCTTGATAAAGTGTCCCTAAAACCTTCTTTTCTCCAGGCTGAACAATCCCAGCTCTCTTAGCCTATCTTCATATGAGATGTATTCCAGTTCTCTCATCATATCTGTGGCCCTCCTCTGAACTCACACCAATGGGTCCATGTCTTTTCCAGAGCTGAATGCAGTGCTACAGGTGGAGTCTCACAAGAGAAAAGAGGGAGAATCACCTTTTTCTAACAACTAGTCATGCTTGTTTTTATTTCTTAACCCAGAATACAATTGGCTTTTTGAGCCACAAGCATACATTCCCTACTTATCAGTATTCCCAGGTCCTTCTCCACAGAGCTGCTCTCAGAATCACAGAATCACAGAACATAAGGAGTTGGAAGGGACCTCAAAAGATAACCTAATCCAACCCTCCTGCCAGAGCAGGATCACCTAGACAAGGTCACACAAGAATGTGTCCAGGTGGGTTTCGAATGTCTCCAGAGAAGGAGACTCTACAACCTCTCTGGGAAGCCTTTTCCGGTGCCCTGTCACTCTCACAGTAAAAAGTTTTTCCTTATGTTCACATGGAACCTCTTATGCTCCAGCTTGCACCCATTGCCCCTTGTTCTATCATTCGACATCACTGAGAAGAGCCTGGTGCCTTCCTCCTGACACTCGCCCTTTACAAATTTATAAACATTAATGAGGTCCCACCTCAGTCTCCTCTTCTCCAAGCTAAAGAGACCCAGCTCCTTCAGCCGCTCCTCATAAGGGAGATGCTCCACTCCCTCAATCATCTTTGTGGCTCTGTGCTGGACTCTTTCAAGCAATTCCTTGTCCTTCTTGATCTGAGGGGCCCAGAACTGAACACAATATTCCAAATGCAGTCTCACCAGGGCAGAGTAGAGGGGAAGGAGAACCTCTCTCAACCTACTAACCACACCCCTTTTAATACACCCCAGGATGCCATTGGCCTTCTTGGCCGCAAAGGCACAGTGCTGGCTCATGGTCATCCTGCTGTCCACCAACACCCGCAGGTCCTTTTCTGCCTGGCAACTTTCCAGCCACTTGTCCCCAGGCCTGTAGCGCTGCATAGGGTTATTGCAACTGAAGTGCAGAACCCAGCACTTGGCCTTGTCGAAGCTCATAGAGTTGGCCTCAGCCCATTGACTCAGCCTATCCAGGTCCCTCTGAAGAGCCTTCCTACCCTCAGGCAGATCAACACTCCCTCCAAATTTAGTGTCATCTGCTCAATCCATTCATCCTCCAGTCAGTATTGGTAACTGGATATTGCCCCAACTCAGCTGCAGGACCTTGCACTTGGCCTTGTTCAAATTCATGAGGTTCACATATACCCACTCTTCAAGCTTATCAAAGTCCTTCTGGATGGCATCCCTTCCCTCAAGTTTATCAAATACACCACTCAGATTGATGTCATCCACACTTTCAATGTCATTAATATTATATTGAGCTGTGCCTGTACCAATATTGAAACCTAAGGTACAGCACTTATTAGTGGTCTCCATTTGGACAGACAGCCGTTGACTGCAACTCTTTGGATGCAGTCATCTAGCCAGTTCCTTATCCATTGAATCCTCCATCCACTGAACCCATGTGTCTCCAATGTAGTGATGAGAATGTTATGTGAGACCTTGTTAAAGGCCTTACAGAAGGCTTTACACCAGTAGCTCTTCCTTTGTCCACTGGTGCAGTCAATCCATCATTGAAGACACCAGAGTAGTCAGGCACAATTTGGCCATGATGAAGCTGTTTGCTGTCTGTAATTACCATCCTGACATCCATATGCTTTCACATATCTTCCAGGAGGACCTGTTCCATGATCTTACCAGGCACAGAGGTAAGGCTGAACTAGGATTCTAGTTTGCTGTAGCCACATACAACAGCTAGAGAATAGAGAAAACTTCAGCAACTGAAAATTTGCGTAGGATCTGTAAATCTGCAGCTCACCATGGTTACTTCACAATTAATAGTAAGTGATATATAGACAATGTTTTACATTTTTAGCCTATAAGTGCTACTAATTGGTTATTGTTTTATCTTAAGCTGAAGAATTTCCTTTTAAACTGAACATGTGGTAAAGTCGCTGTGCTGGGGATGGATGAAGGGTGAAATAGTAAGCTATCTTTTGAGCTCACCTCTGAAAGGCAGAGAAATTCTCTGCTTTCCTTTTCCTGTGCCTGGCTGTACTCTCTCGGTATCTCCCTCAAACTGGCTCTGATTTTCATCTGTACTGACAGCTGAACTGACAGCTCTTTAAAACACTGGAAAAACTACCCAGTCAATGGAGGAAGGGGAGAAGGAGGAAAAAGCAAATATTTTCTGCTAGATTACTGAGATGAATATATTCAGAAGAAGGTGTGAGCAGATCTAGCTTATTTGACAGAAAGCCCAGCTGGGGTAGAAGTAGACCATGAGAAAAGCAGAGTATAAGCACTGTGAGAAAAAGAATTCTAACAGTTCATGTGTAACATGCAACTGTAGCCTAAGATCCATGGAATGAGTGGAGAAATATAAACAAACAAAAAGAAGGAAAAATAAAGGTTTATAAGTCTTTTTGTACTAGGAAAACATACATGAAGAAAGGAGTGTAAGCAAAGCTGCACAAAATAGTTATGACCAAGTTTTTTATAACCAACTTGCATGTAAAAAATATGTCCACATATGGAAAAGATGAAGTTATCAATATATCCAAGGCAAGCTATAATTCTACTGTTGGACAAAAGTTAAAGTTTTTAAACAGTTACACACTCTTAAAATAACTCAAACCATTAAATTGTTATCAAAAGTAAAATGCCTCAAATTGTGGAATAAACTCAATTCAGTTTATAAAATAAATATTATTTATTTTAAGTGTGTTGTTTTTAGTTGTGTTTTTTTTCTTTGGTTGGGGATATTTTTGTCAAAATATTAACGTGGACATATTTTGTGTAGAAAGAATTAAATTTCAAGATGAATAAAGTTATGCGGAGAGCTATGAGGTTTGGAAATACACTTATACTCTTTACCCCTCTCTGAGACCTGACAACTTTTGCCATGAAAACAAATGTGTTTGGAGCTTTTAATAGGCTTAAAACATAAATATATGAATAGTATGACTTCTAGTTAAGTTGAGATCTGCGGGTTTTCACAGTTTCTGTGATGTGAAAGACCATAGATAATAGCTAATGAACCAAACTCTTAGGGAGAGAAGTTTATGATCTTTACATTTTTCAAGGAGAGCTATATCTTTTTGAAAACCTGATGAATCTCATTTTAAAAGCTTTGAAAACTCCAGGTAAAGAACTTAGAAATAGGATCATTGCTTAATAATTAAATTTAATTCTAAAAGAAAAGAAGTAAAATGAAAAATCTACAAAAACAACAACTTGTTTAACAGATGGCTCTACAAATTTGAAAGTTAGGAGCATACGGTAGCTCTCAACTGCCCCTCATTAGAAAAAACAGCACTCAATTTAGACCTGAATCTCACACCAGCCCACTCAGACCTGCTGCTATCATATATATTACTGTAAATTATTTACATCAGATAAGATAAATCATGAAAACAGGATTTCTGAAAAATCTCATTTATTTGGGTTAAAGACTCAATTTCCAAAACTGCTCAGAATCCTACAACTTCTTTTCCAGCATATAAGTGGGGGTCAGATATCCTTAAGAAGTCAGAATTGACCAATCCTTCTTAGTTTCACTTTGAGCTAGCGAGCACACAAGGATCTTGTACCTCTTGTCCCATTTCATTGGAGCTGGATTAATGTCATCTACCCTAAATATCCATACAACAGATCACAGAATCGCTCGGTTGGAAAAGACCTCTGAGATCATCACGTCCAACCGCTCCTGTCTACCCCCTAAACCATATCCCTAAGTACCTCGTCTACCCGCTCTTTAAATACATCCAGGGATGGCAACTCCACCACCTCCCTGGGCAGCCTGTTCCAGCTTCTGACGACCCTCTCCGTAAAGAACTTCCTCCTTATCTCTAACCTGAATCTCCCTTGGCACAGCTTGGTGCCGTTTCCCCTTGTTCTATCCTCCATCACCTGGGAGAAAAGGCCAGCACCCACCTCTCTACAACCTCCCTTTAGGTAGTTGTAGGTGGTGCTGAGGTCTCCCCTCAGCCTTCTCTTCTCCAGGCTAAACAACCCCAGTTCCCTCAGCCGCTCCTCATAAGGCTTGTTCTCCAGACCACAAGAATCACCATCCTTGAGGAAGGTCTTTAAGACAACCTAGATAAACTGCTTTCGAACTCTTTGGAGGACTTCCCTGCCTTCTATCAGATCAACACTTCC
>NW_010168356.1:0-5117 GCF_000695765.1 Mesitornis unicolor
AATCCCTAACGGTCTGTGATTCTGTGATAATGCCACAAACCATTTTGTAGCAGCAAGCAGATTTTTCTGTTTTGTGACAGCATCTGTGTTATGTGCTACTTTCCTAGATTGGCACCAGCATCTTTAATGAACAGCAGACTTTTCAAAAATAGTGTGGTTGACTGCTGTGTGCTATGCCAAATAGTCAGAAATGTGTAACAGCTTTAGATAGAGAGCTATGATTATCCTGAATGCAACTGCAGCACTGCACTTAGGACATGTAGTTAAGACATTGTGTTAACAAGCTCTGAGTAAGAATGCCCCATCAGGTTACAAGTCAGACTGATCTTGTCCAACTGTAATTCCCGCTCACTTCAGAAGCGTAAGGACTAGGTCTTATTTTGATTGTGCCAGTGGGGAATATGTTCTCTGCTTATTTGTAATTGAAAAAATATTGGGATACAACTCTAAAGGTAATTGCATTTATCTTGGCATGTATAATGTTAGCAGCTAATTTTTCAGCAGATCCTAGAAGAAAAGTAAAAGAATGCAATGGCCTGAGTAGGTTTGTAGAGAATGGGCTTCATTTGTTCATGTTTGTAGAGACTGAGTTAGCACAGGCTAATTTTCTTGTATGACAGGGGTCTTGTGGTTTGAGTAAAACAGCAAATACCTTAAGCTTGGATTTTAATGCTGAATATGAAGCTTCAAAGCAGACATGGTATTGATCATGACCCATACAATGACTAAAAGGAGATTTCAAAACTTTACTCATCGTTTGTGAGCTGTGCTGCCTGAGTTTAGTGGTGGAGGGGGATACCTAGGGTGGTGTGCATGGCAGGGGCTGGCTCCAGTCCTGGTTAATCACTTGGACTGAAGCAGTTGGGAGTGTGTGAATTAAAACTGCAGATGTATGAAATGGGAAGAAAGGGTACAGGAATACAAGATTAGAATACAAAATTATCTGGACAAATTGAAGAAATTCGATAGGGACAAGTACTTCTAGGGAGGGCTAATTGACTACCCAAATGCTTAATGGGAAGAGAAGGAAGACAGCAGCCCTTTAGAAGGGGGTGTAAGGGCTGTAGCAGATTACAAAGAAAACATGAGGCAACAAGGCCGTGTTGCTGCAAAACAACTAAATGTCATAAGGAAATGTAAAAGCATTTCTCTTTCAAGACAGCCGAAGTAATTCTTCTGCTCTGCTTAAGGCTGGCAAGGTCTCAGCTGGAGGCCCGGATGGTAGCCCATCCCAAGCTGACATGGTCAGCTCCTACAAACAGTGCTGGCATGCTGGGATAGGGTAGCTCCGAGTTGCACTGAGCGCTGTACGATGTCTTTACCTTCCTTTATTAAACAGACTTTCTTTCTAGGAATAAGGGAAGAGCAGATGTTTCCAAGTCAACTCAGCCTTTCTGTTCATTACAGTGTCCTGGAGTAACCAGTCACTCCAGTAAAATACTTTTTATCTGGGATTTGGGCTTAGGATCTGTGTATCAGCTTAATAAACACATTGTCAAGTGTGAAGTAAAAAACTGGGACAATGTAAGATGTTGGGTTTCTACGTCCAAAAGGGTTGCGCTAGCAGAACAAGAGGTGAGGGAGGGCTGCAAACCAATGTGTGGGGAAGGTAAATGTGCTTCTGAAGGAAAAAAAATCAATATGCCATTATTGTTTAAGACACACCATAGTGCAAAGATAAGCTTAATTTATTGTAAATAAGGATTATGTTCACTTTATTTCGAAGCTGAACTGCTAACATAATAAGTGATTGAAAGGCATGTTATGACTAATAGGTCTTTATCTTTCAGGTTTACTTCTGCTAATGTATTCCCTTCAGAGCTGACAGCATCTGTTGTTTTATCATGGATATGACAGTTCCATAAATGCTTTTATTCACCTTTCACTCATGCAATGACTGACTATCTGTGGTTGAACAGTCCAATTACAAAGACGACAAAAAAAGCCACTCTCACCTTGGCCTTTAAATGAAGGGTCATTAAATCAACCAGCTCTGATATTACTCTTTCTAGTGAAACTGTGAAGGATGGAAAAAAAAGCCTAAAAGTAACTTTGCTTTGAATTATCGTGTGTGTATGACACAATATCAAGAAGTCACCTAGCTTTAATTTGTGGTACCAACAGATTAAGTCACTTAATCTTTGCACCATTGCTGACTCAGTTAGCAAGGTCATTAGCTGAAGGAAGCGAGCAGGCTTGCTACTCCTATGGTTACTGGCTTTATGGCAAAGGAAAGGTCTTTGGGGCTGGGATGTTTAGACTGTACTGCAGACTGTGCATGTACAACACTGATATAATGATGCCATAGTGTGTCCCAGTTGGGTGCCGGAGGTACCTGATACACCAGTGAAGGCAGATGCAGAACTGGAGTGAAAATCCTTCAGGTACCTGAGCTACACTCTGAAAAGGTGTACTTCAGAAAATTTGTTGCAAATCCATTTGTAGAACTGTGGGGCTCAGGGTTACCGTGAGATTCAAAGATCATGTGAAAAATCCTTGAGATCTATTTTTCTCCGGTCTCTGCCCTACACGCAGGCCCTGCACATTAGCAGGACTTCACAAGGGGTTTTTTTGGGCTGGTCCTGTATGTAAAAAGGATTATAACAATTTTACAGTCTAGTTTCAATTGCTCCACCAAATTCCAGCATGGCCTTTTATATCCTTCAACCTTGTTCTTTCTTGAATGTCCACAGATCTTCCTGGATAACTTTTTCAAAGGCACAGAAGTGTTCTGCAAAGTCATCCAGATGAACAGGTCTCTGGCTCTGTGTAACCTCTCTCATTCACATGGCTCTGAGTAATGCTGTGCCATTTCTGCACAGGCTGCTTCTGAAAGACCAGACAGAAATGCCACACCCACTGGTCCCTTTCATCCCACAAAAGACCAGCGGCAAATCTGCAAGCCATAGTTGTGGAGATGGAAGAATATGTTTTAGGGGGGAAAGAAGAAGGGGTCTGAAGAGAAAGCATGGAGCTGCTTACCCCACTTTTCAGATCCGTGCTAAGAAAAGTTGATCTATCTTTTGAGCAGGTACGAACTGGCAAACTGGTAATAGCACAGTGGGTAGATGGAGATGGTCTGAGCTGCAGAACTCGATGGGTAATGATCTTAAAAGGCTAATCTTGGAATCAAGTACATTAGGGGGAAAAACGTCATAATATGAAGACTTCAAATTACATTTCTTTTTCTTAGACATTCTTATTTCAGGCAACAGAATGCAAATGCCATTATCTAAAATAGTACAAAGGGCAACGTTACTGTAAATCATTGTGCTGCTGAGAGAAATGGGATGGCTGACATCCTCTCCATTTCTGTTTTATAGAGGGAGATGGAGTCACACAGGGACTTGCCAAAAGTTGCTCAAGACATCAGGGTATTTTCATCATACTTCAAAACATTTCGTTTCTTTTTAATTTTTTTTTTTAAATAAAGGAGATCTTGCACTTTTTGCTTGACTGAGATTTAACAAAACAATTTCTGCTTCCTTGAGGAAGGGAGGGTAGTGGTTTAAGAGGGTTGCTTTGGCATTTGTCTGAGTGAAACAGCATTCTTTTTCATGCTTGTAGAGTTGTTAATATTTATTCTTAAAATTGTTAGTATTTTGTTCTGCTTTCCCTTCTTACACCTTACAGCAGAAAAGCATCATTAATATTTAAGCAGATGAACATCTCTCGAAATGTGTGACTTGCAGCCAGAATGTCATTAATTTAAATAATCGCACAGATAGAATTAATGCAATAAGAGTTGTATCTGAGTCCTGTTGCTGAGCAATGCTGGTGAGCGCATAATAATACTGCTGCCTCAGGCACTGGGATCGAGGGTCATGATGTGATATTTCTGTGTATTCATTAACTTTCACACGGGCAGATTGATCTTCTGTTTCCATGAACACTAATGAACCATTTTCTTATTTTTAGGGAATATTCTATCACTACCACTAGCCACTCGGTGTTTAAAGAAAAGCTGTTTTCAAACAGAAGGCTCTAATTAGAACTTGGGCCTCAGCTGTATTGATTACACTACACTTTCTCAGTGGATTTACAAATGCTAGCAAATAAAATTGCCAGGAAAAAGTTTATCATTGTAGTTTTCTCATTATTTAGCCTATGTGTCATTCTGTTTCTTGACAAGCCTAAAAAAGGGCATTAGGTGTTGAGACATTCAGAATGGTTGGGTTTGTATGAGTATTTTCCCAGCTATCTGTCTTTTAAATACTCTGGAAATCCTAGAAATAAAAGGTGCATGGTGTTCATCTTACTCTAAGCCATCTAAAAAATGTTACGGTCTCTCTGGTGAAATTAATTCCTGGTCTTCCAGCCACACGAATGTAAGAAAATCTAGAAATAACCAAAAACAGCTCAGAGCGTGTTTGTCTGTGTCCCGGCAGTATCCCCAGGGCCCCGGCGGTGCTGTGGTCGCCTGAAGCCGAGCGCGATCTCCGCCGCAGCCGCCGGGTGCCAGCCTTGCCCTGGGAACGGGAACCGGGGCTGCGCTGCTCCCCCTCTCGCTCCCTCCTGCCTCTCCTCTCCCGCTAAACCGGAGCTTACAGCTAATAACGTCAACATATATCATACCTTTTCTTTTTTCTTTATCTGTCTTGTGGCACCTGTCACCATTTCCTCTGTATCAAGCAGATACACTGATCTCTTCCCTTGCTTGTGTATCAATAGAAACAAAGTGAAACGCTAGGCTTATTCTAAAAGGGATCTCTATGGCTGAACCTTGTGGAAACACAACAGAAGTGTGTTTTGGAGAATTACAAATTCCCTTTGTATAAATTCCTTTTATATTAAGTTCCCTTTGTTGGACTTGATGTTCTTAGAGGTCTTTTCAAACTGTAATGATTCTATCAAATATGTAGGAAAAAAGTGCTTTTCTGTGCACTACTGGTGCCATTTTTCCCCCGCGTGAACAGGATCAAAGGGGGCACCCCTCAGTGTGAGCCCCTCATTTACAGTTTGCTGCTGACCCGGTGGATTTTGTACAGGGAGAAGAGGGATGGTAAATGTAGCTGGCCAACAACTGGATTTGCACAAATTTCTCCTGCCACTGACATCCATTTGAGAAACCCAAACCTGTAAAACCAAAGCCCTGACCCTCTGCTTTTAGCTCCTGC
>NW_010168356.1:5148-17851 GCF_000695765.1 Mesitornis unicolor
AAGGTCAGCACAGTGCTGTAGAGCCACACAGCTGCTCCGTCTGGGCGATGGAGAGGCAGGCTCTGAGGCTTGCCTGAAGAAAAGTGATTCCTTTCTTTGCTTATTGTTTTAATAAAACAATTATTCCAGTTTCCAAACATTAGGTCACGGTCACCCAACCACAGCGTGTTGTCTTTAAAGCTTCCAGAAAGCCACCTCCTAGCAAAAGGAGCAGTGTACTTCAGAGCGAAGCATTGCAGCTGAGCAGAGAAAAAGGGGGATATGGATGATTTATTCTGTCCTTACATTTCTGCTACAGGTCACAACCTGAGTGTCGAGCTTTATATCTTCAGGTGAGGAAACTAGCAGTGTCTAAATAGGCTCATATTTTGGCTCAGGCTCTATTTCCAGCATAATCTGGGATTCCCACTTGATTTTTCACGTCTTAAAAGTGGAAATGGCTCATCCACAGGTAGTAGTCCCCAGGATAAATGTGTAGTAGGAGTTGTGCCATTCTCAGAAACAATACGGTAAGGACCACATAAAATAGTGTGAAGAGGACCTTTGGTCCTATCGGACAAATTATATTTTAAAGGACACATAAAAAAAGAGACTCTAATTACCTGTGCTGATTAAGATGCTTTTTTTTTTTAAGAGAATTGCACCCCAGCCACACTTAAACTCGAGCAACTGCCTGAATTTTCCTCTCAATTTTCTAGACTGACTTTCTCTAACCTCCTGTCCTATACTTTTATATTCTGCTGTGAACTTAAAATATTTAGCATACTCTGCTGCAGAGGTGGACACACTATTTATATGTAGTGTGTGAAATCATTCTTGTATGAAATTATAGATTCTAATCAGATACTGTCTGTATTTTGAAATCACTGGATAAAAGACATTACAAAATGTCTAAGAGAAATGAATAAGAGAAATTCACTTGCTAATATAATTTATTGTATCTTTTTGGCTGAACAAAGAGGGCTTAATTCTACATAATAAGATAAACTGTATACAGACCAAATTATATAGAAAACCCTTTGTGCTGAAGACAATGCATTCTTTTGGAATATATTTACCATAAAACTGAGGTAAAGTGTGGCATAAATACTTATTTCTCCATAAACATGTAATGACTCAACTGAAAGCCAGACAATATTAATGATGTATGATCTCTATTTTTGGCATATTTAGTAAAATGAAAGTGTACCCACATTTAGAATAAATGAAACATATAAATGTTGTTCTTCAGTGCAGAAAGGTAAAAGGTAGCAAAATTAGATTTATAGCTCCTCTGCCAGCTGTGAAAGATAAGAAGTTAGAGGGAACCATCACAGCTAGAGAGCTTTCTTCTGGTGGCTACTTGGTGCCCTTGAGTAACCTGCCCTTTTCTTCATGTATTGGTCCCAAAATGAAGACCAGGCCAGACTTCCATGTGCCTTTTAAATGTGTTGGGAGTAGGCTCAAAGAAACTCTATATATTCAGATACTGGGAAATCCATGGACATAGGCAGCAAGAAGCAACATGAGTGGCTGTGATGGAGTGATGCCCATGAAAAACCCCAGCTAAATGACATCCTTTCTTAAGCCAAGTGAAGAGATGGATTGGAAGAACAAATGTGTGGCTTCCCCAGATTCTCCCACACCTTAAGACGGTGGCAGCCCTCAAAAAGGATGATGTCGCATTGCACTGCCTCTTGAAGATGAACTGCAGGAACTCCTTGGCTCAGTCATCTCACTGTGGTCCATCAATGCTCACAGCCTTCAGCTGCCGGCTCTCTTGTGCAGACCCAGCTCAGACTGCACATCAAGAGGATCCCAGCAGAGGCTGATCCTACCCAGGAGAGGACAAGCGGTTGTTGGTGTGGGGTTGGAGTGTCACTGAGGTGCCCAATTCCTCTTTGGAGACAGACTCTCAGAGGAAATTCTCCATAGAAAAATTCTCCCTTTCAGTTATCCAAAGGCATCCATCATCAGAGAATTTGCTGAGCTCGCACTCATGGGTGGTCCCTCCAAGACACAAGCGGCAGTGCTGCAGCTGGGAAGGCGGATTGATTGGGCACAATATCCAACAGAGATGCTGGCCTAAGGATGCTGTCAAGTGACGTGCTTTGACCTGGGCTAAGTGCACATTCTGACTATTTTCTTCCCTTTCTTCCTCAAGACATTTTTTTTTTACAAATGCTTTTTCATTATCAAACCAAAGGAAAAGCAGAATGTATACTTTTAAGAGGGGTTGAGTCATAGTCCTTCCTGAGAGCCATGGTAAGTATCTAGCAAAGCCTGTCATATTTTCTACTCCAGAAAAGTAGCAAATATTTGCAAGAAAAAATGCTTCTGTGGCAGACCTTTGGTGACCTTTTGCAGTGAGCAAATAAGGATCGATCCAAGGCCAGAGTCCACCTAGAGCAGTAGTATAAAAAAAGTTCCATGTAGCTTTGGTTGGGGGGGAGGTCTGTTATTGCTAGCATTTGTTTATCCCATGTATTATTCAATTTACTTGCTTACAGAGTGAAACAAAATCAATCTGAAGTTGCCACACGTGACTGTCAAATCCTTGTGGAAAATTGCTTAAATTGTTTGATCTATGGTTCAAAGGGAGAACAGAATGCTTAATTAGAGTTTAATTATCTTGGAAGATTTGATGCTCTCTGATTGTTTTTGTTTCATTCCTTGCTCAGTAGTCTGTTGAAGCGTATCTTCATTTGTAGCAGAACCAATGCCCACGTTGACACTGTGCAGTTCACCAGCACACATCAATGTATTTTCTCTTCAGTCTCACGCTTACAAGTGACCTGCTGGCAAGAAAAGTACAGTTCACCAGTTAACGTGGGCCTGATCCTTAGAGCTGATGACTAAATGCCTAAAAACTCCCAGATAGATTTACAGAGACCCAGATGTTATGTTCTCTTCAGTCAATGTTTTCAAGGCTAGAAATAGAGTTTACTGAAGAACTGTGATTTGTGACCTTGAAAGCCACCACTTGTCCTACCAGTGCCTGATGTGGCACCAGCTGAACAGTTTTTCCCATAGAGCACCCTAGGGACCTAAAGCTTAGCTTTCCATTACAATCAGGCTCCTGCTATGCTGCTGGGTACTAAGAATGAATAATTTCCAAACCGTATTAATTCGGGTGGTGGGAAAAGGGGAAAAAATGGACTGTGCTTTGATTTAGATCTCTGATCTTTCTTCTGGCACAGTGAGAGTTAATTCTCTGCCAGCAGAAAACTAATCTGCTTAAAACTGCACTTGTGTTTGGGGAATGTTTCATTTTGGTAGGGCTTTTGGTTAGGTCCTTTTAACCTGAATTAGTTCCCAGGTTATCTTCACCCTGGGACTGCTGACATGGAGAGGGGTAAAGCAGAAGCAGGAGCAAATAAAGGTGAGAATTTTGGCATCCGTGCCAAGCTGTGCCAGCTTATGAAGATTGCTGAGCTGTGGTGTGAAGCCCTGCCTGGATCAGAAGTGAAGCAAAGGCAGGGCAGGCATGAGCATCCGTGGGCAGATTTTGATGCTGAAAAACTTTACAACTGGTTCAGTTTTGAGTACTTTTGGATTTGAGTTTTACTCAAGTTTCAGATTTATTTTTTTTTAAGTTTCACTTTATTTTTGCCAAACAATGCTAGGATTGTTCATTAACTTGTAACCAGTTAGGCTTGTGCTGTTTGATTGCTGATAAAGACTTCCTGTCAGATGCAGAGAGTTTGGCTGGGAAAACTTACCTGTAAGAAAACTGGAATTAAGAACCCCTTAAGTAGATGCATTTGCAGAAGATTGTTTTTCTCTTTTATTTGTCTTCTTTCCCCTGGGGAACCTCCTGTGACAGCATGTTGTTTTCTTGAGGAGCCATTATTTAAATAAGAGCATATAGCAGATTATATAAGAAAAGGTTGCCTTCAGTGTCAGGGCTCCTTCATGGTCCCTTCTTGAGCTACATAGCCCAAAATAAAAGCTGACATTTGAGCAAGCCCAGGTGATGTTTGTGTTATCTGCAATAGTCACCTCTTAATTCAACCTTAAACTGGGAAAGTGAACAATGCGCCACGGAAGGTGGCGGGAATCCTTTCCATTGATATTGCTGGGCTTGGAGCAGACAACCATTTATTAGCACTCTTGGGATTGCAGGAAGTCAACATTGAACGACAATGGCGTTATTAGCGGCTGTCAGTGCTAATGTCAATGTGAACATTAGGTCTGTAACACATAAAATGAGTCAAGAAATACGAGCCCAGTAGAAACAAAGAAGGAAAATCTAGGAGAGGAAGGCTCCCAGTGTTATTTTTAATCTGTTTAAATCTACTATAGGCTGGTAACAAAGCTTTGTATATGGTTTGATTATGTTTCTGTGCTAGATAATTATTTGATTATGATTAGGGGATTCTAAAGAATAATGCTACCTTTATTTAATTTATTAGAAAAATCAAGACTGATACATCATTACTCACGAGAAGCTGTGAGTGCTCCTCCTGCTTCTGACCTGTGTTCATTTATCTACCCCATGAGCCAAGAATACAAACCCTGGTACCCTGGAAGGTACTTGCAGATGTGCTTTACAAAATGTGGGAAGGTTTTGCACATTCAGAACTCAAAATACAACCTCCACTTTTCAGGGAAAACGATTTATAGCATCCTCTAATTGCATTGATTTCCAGTGTTGAGCTGGGATGCTACTTCTGTTCCTAGGAGGAATATCTCTCAAGGCCTATTGCAAATGAGGAAGAAGACAAAAATATAAGACAAAAATGAACTGGTCAGAAAGCAAGAAAGAAATCATTCAAAATGCATCTAAGAAAGATGGACATCATCAAGGACTCAAACTTGTTCTTAAAGCAATATAGTAAGCTGGAAACAAGTTGGTTTATGACAGTAAAATATGAACAAGGGTGTTTTTTTGGTAGTTACTACTGTGGTGGCTCACCAGCAAAGATGCCATTTGGATCCTTTGGATGCATCTGTCAGTACCCACCACCTATGTGTGACCTCTGCTCTATGACTGCTTGGACTTATTAGAAGCAGCTGCAGGTTATATAAACTTTTGGCTTGCGCTAAGTTGGATCAAGCCCTATTTTGCTGAACAAACGTGTGAAGGGCAGGAAATCTGGCTGCTGCTTCTGTGAACAGGGCAATACCATGCAAACCAGCAGACAGTTGGGAGGGGAAGCCAGGAGCTGAAATGCACAGACAGCATGAGAGAAGTTTAGACCTTGTCCCTCTTGTCCATACAGTTTCCTGCAGATTGCACTGTTCCTTTTTCATCTTCTTAAACTGCTGCAACTCCTTGATTCCCTCCTCCTTATAAAGAATAGCCTGATCTAAAGTACTTCCTAATGAATGTCATTGGGAAGGAATCATTTAGCAGAATGAAGTGCATTTGTTTTAACTACAAGAAGATCCAAACCATCATCGTTCTAGAATTTATTTTCTTACATTTTATTTTTCATCACTTTTGCAGCTTGTGAACAAGTCAACGAGCAGTTTCTTGTCAAAAATCCCAAATAATTTTGTCTCATACATAGTACACCAAGGTGCATTTTCACAGTGGTTCAGTAAAAACATCTTGATGGGAAATAAAGAGCCCCTCTCCTTCCGGACATAGCAGTTTGTTATTAGATTTACGTGCTTTTATTTTTCCTTTGTGAAAAGCTTGAGTCAAGGAAGTTGGAGAATTACTCAAACAGATAATTGTGCTGGCTTTCCCGTGCAGGCAAGTGTGATCTCTCTCGCTGCTGAATGAAGCAGAACATACTTTTTGACATTGCAACATATTTGAACTCTGCTTGTTCTGGTTCTTTGTGTGAGGGAACATCTCTTTTATAACTCTCCTGATGGCCTCAAAAAGGGAATCATCAGCTGGAGCTGGAAGTACTTTACTGTCAAGTGCCAAACTCTGATTAGGGTAAAGAGAAATGGGATAAAAGTAAGTGAGCCACATAGCATTAACATTTAAATTGCTATTTCAATAGCTGGGTGTGCCAGCATTGGCAGTGTCTGAGCTTCAGAGTTTTTTGGTGGACTCTCACTTTCCTATCAGCATCTGCCATAGTGAGGGAACTCTGTTATCTTGGTTTGCAAAGCAAAGTCCAAATCCCGCCATATCAGTCCCTGAAAAAGGCATTTCTTTGGCTTGCAAGTCCCAGCTCCTGCTGAGCTTGCTGCCATAGGGAAGTCATTACCCTGAGGCAGGTGAGGATGGAAATGGGAGCTGGTACCCAAAAGCAGGCACCTCTCCAGCCTGCTGTGGCCTCAGCAGTGGTGGGAGAGTACTCCTTCCCATCCCCATGGCCTCCCTGCACATGGAGCTTAACAAGCCTTTTTTTCCTGTGAAAAATAGAAGGAAGGGGCCTCTCCACATGGTCTGAAGAGCACTAAGTCCAAGAGCAGTAAGAATTGTCTTATTTGTTTAATAACCTGTCAGAATGGAGTTTCTACCCCTGTCTCCAGCAAAGTGGAAACTTCCCCGAGAAGAAGTTGGTCTCAGAGGTGAGTAGCTGGCCAATATGCAATGCCATGCATCTGTTAAAGATACACACCAGACCGAACTGATTTTGGTAAAATGAAGAATTAATCAGTTACCTCTGGGTGAACAAAAGCAAGAAGATTGTTTTTCTTACCCTGATGATACTTAGTGGATTTTTGCAGCTGCATTATCACAATATCACTTGCTTACCCACCATGTACCATCAATTTTCACTAAACATATTATATTCAAAAATCACAAGTTCTAGTTACATTTTCTTTTCTTTGGCTCTTATTGGCACCTGGCAGGGTCCTTCTGAAATGCCATTTTAGGCTGTCCTTTGCTGACCAATCAGCTGACTATGTAGTGAACACCTGTGGAGGTATCTGAAGTGTATAATGAGGTAAAAAATACACAAAGATAACAGGATGGCTATTTCCATCTAAAATACTGGAATTTTCACCATTCCTTCCATTTTTTTCCCATGCCACAAGCATTTTCTACAGAACACAGTGACAGACACATTGTATTAAAAGAGATTTTAAATCACAAAGGACTGTGTTGTTGCCCATCATCAGAATGAAGGGAAAAGTATTTATGAGATTCTAACTTCCATGGAATCAGATGCTTTTGTCACTGTAGTAAGATGTGGCCTTAACAGCCCTTTGGAAAGTGCTGGCTTCATAATTACTTTGTTTTACAAAATTACACTGCATTTCAAAGAACATAGTCCATTGAAGTTGCTTGCATTATAAATACAGCAGATTAGGGTGCAATTTAAGCAGCACAGAACTAGCTCAGGGGAGCATCCCAGATCTTAATTTCATTTAGCTGTTACTGATGTGTCGAGAAGAAAGAGTTGATTGCTGATTTATATGCCTTGTCTTTCATTATGTTATATTTCTGCTGTGCAGGGGGTCACAACAGAGTCTATTAACAACAACCAAGGCAGAGCCAGCTGATGTGCATGCAATCACGTCAGAATCTCTTCAAAATTGCTGTTAGTTGCTTTTTCTCCATTGTCGTTTCCAAAGTTTGCAGTCTGCTCTCCCAGCCATGACTAGAATTTTAATGGCTTTGCAGTCTGTTGTCTATTACAGTTTTTATTAGTATTAATATGGTCTATTTTTCTAGCTGTCTGTTTCACTATATTTAATTTCAAAATGTTTCTGAAGTACAGGCTAAATGGGTGATCCCAATGCACCATTTCCTGGAAGTTCATTTTAAAGCCATTAATATATGCCTCCAGCAAACCCTTATACCAGGTAATGCAGCAAAGGCTCCAGGAGCCAGCTTCTGAGGACACATCTGATTGACTCCCAACTTGGAAGAGATATTTTAAAAAGATCTTGGCACTCTTTCATACCAAAATAAAAGATTTATCAGAACAGAGCACCTCACTGTTCAAACACACTGACAGTAATCTGCATTTGGGTCTATGCTGTGGTCATGGTTTCAGAGATCATTAACTTCCTACAGACTTCCTAAAGAGCAGGGGTTTTCTACAGTGGGAAAGGCTGTGGCATGAATTCACCTTTCACTGGACACCAGAGAATCACCCAATTATTGAGGCTGGAAAAGACCTCTGAGATCATCAAGTCCAGCCTATAATTCACCCACAGGGCACAGGTCCCTGGGAAGAAGGTCCCTGCTATTTCTGTGGCGAAGAAAGCTGTATTTTGTCTGCCCTCTTCCAAGTACTGCCTGAGTACTTACACCATACTGGTGTAAACAAGAGATTCCTGTTAATTTTACCGCAGAGCCCCAATTCCCCCTTTCTTAAACAAGAGTTTCTTATCTTTGTAATGTTTGAAACTAGAGCCTGAGTTCTGAACCTCTTGCAGTAGGTTTGGCTGAACTCACCTGGATTAAAGCAAAGCCCTGTCCACAGACTGTATGGCATGAACCCAAAACAAAACACAATTGGGTTTGGAAACAACTGACCTTCTCTGGTGGAAAGCCTTAGTTGCTATTCCTATTTTTGTGATATTTGTCTTCCGCTGTATTTCACTTAGTTAGCAAAGAATTTTTTCTTTGGCAGAAACAAGGCAACACAAAAAGTCATCTTTTACAATTTACATGCAGGCTGGAAAGCTTTATTTTCTTTCACCAGCCCACAGCAAACATTTATCTTCTGATTCCTCTAATGGGATGTGACTTGTGACATCGTATTTTGAAAGGCTGCGATTTAATGGGTGTATTTTATCCCCACCTTGCTCATTACACATACATTTTGCAGAGACTAATAATTTAAAATGCAGTGTGACCTCCTGGTGATTGGAATCGCTGACAGAGGCTCCTCCAGTGCACTTGCTCAGTTGTGACTTTGTGCAAGTCCATCACAAATAAACATCTGCTTCAGACTTGCTCAGAACCACTCACAATCCCCTGGTCCTGTGATACTGCCAGACACTGCAACGCAGATTGAAGTGGCAGGGTGTAATAGCAGGGAATTAGCCATACTGACTTAACCCAGGCACTGAAAGCCACTGAAACAAGAACATTAGTTTCTCATATTGTTCTACTAGTAGAAAGTATAAAAGTCCACAGCAACACACTGATAACTTAAATATCCACTTCCTGCCCTCATGGTATAGATTGGAGCTTGAATTCATTCCATCAGGGAAGAACCCCAAGGAAATCCTGAGCTGTCAGCCAGAGCAGCACTGTATATAAAACATCTCTGGCTCCATTAGTATTTGTGCCATTCCTGATGAGTCTTCAATCGTCTGCACCTGATTCAGGGGAGACAGGAATATGTTGTATTTTCTTTCCTGAATGAACTGTGCAGACATCTATCTTTTACATTTTTGTTCATTATTTTAAATAAATAGAATTGACACTGAGCAAATCCTATCCAGTTGATTTCAGGGGGGTTTTACAAGCTGGAATTGCCCTGTCTGAAAAGAATTCAGCCCTGGAGAAAGGGCTGCCTCAGAGTCAAGGCTTCCCAAGGGGAAAGCTGCCACATCCCATCCAGGTGCCGCCTACTCTGAAAACCTCAAGGACTGCTGGGGACGTGGCTGTGCTTCAGGGTAGTCCAGTGGCCTTTCTTCAGCCTGTCCTGCACAACCAGCCCAAGCAGTGGGACAAAATACCTCACTACATCTCGACACCTGGTCTTTGTTCCTGAAAGTGACATTCCTCAGCCAAAAATGGAGGAGCATGTGATCAAGGTGTGAGCAGAATCACAGAATCTCAGGAGTTGGAAGGGACCTCGAAAGATCATCCAGTCCAACCCCTGCCAGAGCAGGATCACCCAGACCAGGTCACACAGGAATGCGTCCAGGTTGGTTTTGAATGTCTCCAGGGAAGGAGACTCCACAACCTCTCTGGGCAGCCTGGTCCAGTGCTCTGTCACCCTTAAAAAGTCACAGTCACAGTAAAAAAGTTCTTCCTCATGTTCAGATTGAACCTCCTGTGCTCCAGCTTGCACGCATTGCCCCTTCTCCTGTTGTTGGCTGTCACTGAGAAGAGCCTGGCTCCTTCCTCCTGACACTCGCCCTTTAAATATTTATAAACATTAATGAGGTCATCCCTCAGTCTCCTCTTCTCCAAGCTAAAGAGACCCAGCTCCCTCAGCTGCTCCTCACAAGGGAGATGCTCCACTCCCTCCATCATCTTTGTGGCTCTGTGCTGGACTCTTTCAAGCAATTCCCTGTCCTTCTTGAACTGAGGGCCTCAGAACTGAACACAATATTCCAAATGTGGTCTGACCAGGGCAGAGTAGAGGGGAAGGAGAACCTCTCTGACCTACAACCACAGCCCTTCTCATACACCCCAGGATGCCATTGGTCTTCTTGGCCACAAGGGCACATTGCTGGCTCATGGTCATCCTGCTGGCCACCAACACCCCAGGTTCTTTTCTGCCTGGCAGTTTTCCAGCCACTCATCCCCAAGCCTGTAGTGCTGCATGGGGTTATTGCAACCGAAGTGCAGGACCCGGCACTTGGCCTTGTTGAAGCTCATCCAATTGGCCTCAGCCCATGGATTCAGCCTATCCAGGTCCCTCTGCAGAGCCTTCCTACCCTCAGGCAGATCAACACTCCCTCCCAACTTAGTGTCATCTGCAAACTTGCTGAGGAAGCACTCAATCCCCTCATCCAGATCATTACCTCAGCACCTCAAGCTGTCTCTCTCAGAGGCAGGCTGAAGCTCTGTTAAGAGGTGGATGAGGGAGCGTGGGTACTGATGATGGGAAAACCACAAAATAACACAGTGCTTGATGTGGGCAGATGAACAGCCCATGTGCTAGCATCACTGCCGTGTAAAAGCCCAGCACAGTGTTGTCCAGCACTGCAGAAGGTACGGATCTGAATGCCTTCAATGATATGACACCGAGATGAAGCCTGGAAACTGCTATTGGAATCCAATTGTGTGTGTCCCTGTAGAGCAAAGCAGACACAAGCGGGCCTGGATCCCCTTCTCAGCTAAGCTGCGTGGTGCCTACAGGGAACCAGGAGCATGAGTAGCCCATACCTAAGTATATATTTTATCACAAAATATGAAAAATCTCACAACTGACATTTGAATAAGGACTCATCTCCAGGTAGTGAGAAGCCTGCCAGCACCTTGCACTTGGACTACTGCTCTCCAGGCGCAGCCGTGGCCGAGCATCCCCTCGCTGCCAGCATCCCTGGTGGGTGCAGGAGGACAGCAGTGTCCCCGCAGGCAGTGTGTCCATAGGGGGTGATGGGCAGCTTGAGGTAGGAGGTTGTGAGCTTGTGTAGAAATTGTTCCTAGGGCTTCTTCCAGGTGTTGGGATCCCACATCTGGGACAGTGGAATAGGAATGTGGAGGAGAGATCTGGTTTCTGAAGACTGCCTGGTGAAGTTGAGTGTCTTGCACCATTTAACCCTTTGTACTGAAAGAATGATCTTTGCAAAAATAAATTGTTGTTTGTTGGGCTAAGGAGTCGTTTTACAGACTGAAGAGGGAACAGAGAGTCCTGGGCAGTGTGGGAGCCACTGGGTTGTGGATCCAACCTCTCCTCCTTTATTCAGGGTTCAGTGCAAAGCAGCACGTAACTCCCCAGTATTCACACACCAACCAGGGAGGTGACAGCTCTCATGGTGTTCCCTCTCCCAAAACTCCTCAGCAGCATCTGTGTAAGATAGTTCATGTATGTTGAGTGCCTACTAGCTCAATTAAAGTTGTCTGTGTTTTCCTATATTAGTGGCATAAGGGCTATTTAAACCTCTTCCAGGTGCACGCTATCCCTCATACCTATTTTGTATTATAACTTCCTTGCAAAAAATCCCAACAAAGTAAACAAAATCTGAAAATTTGAGATTTTGTTTTGAGTATGAAATACATTTCTTTATATCATTATAATAATGCAAATTTCCTGGTTAATATTAATATGTAATACTTAATTAATCAATTAATTAACTAAAAATTATGGAATAAGAGTTTGCAAATACCACACAGGAAATTTAATATATTTGAATTAAAATGCTGCTGGTCTCTGCTGTAAACATAGTACACACTTTGTTTTGTACATGGTCAAACATGGAATGAGGCAATTTAGCCAAAAGAAATGATAAGCAATGTAAGCCATCGCTACCCCATGGAAATCTGCAGAATACCAATAATTTAATAAAACATGTGCTTGCTAGATCAAATACTTCTAACACTCTTTGCTCTGCAGCGAAACCGTGAGATCCAAGCAGAAGGTATGCTGAGATACTGTGCTCTCTGAATCAGTAAATTGCTGAGTACCTAAAATCATCAGCTACTTCAATTATTCTTGGTAGCAGGATGTATCTATGCTTAAATAGATGTTAAGGTTGTGAGTGTAAACAGGAAATGAAAAATAAAAATATGCCATGCTGGAACAGAAAAATAAAAGCAGATGATTTCTAACTAATGTGAGACAACTGTTTAAAACTGTGAAACTGAGTTTTAAAAGATAAAATGGAAGGATAATACAAAGAACTGTTCTTGCTGGTGGCAATGCTGAGGCTGGCAGAGCTGATTACAGGTAAATGACTGAAACACAACAAATATATGTGCATGCTGTACATCAGTAGCATATGCATTATGTACATCGGTAGTGTGCCTTCGCATGCGGAGTAAATGATGCAATATGTCAGAATGTGATACCGACACTTTTCACATTATGCTTGCTCTAATATTTATGCATATTTGCTGCAGAATCAGTACTTTCAAACCTAAATTCTCGTTATGGCTAATGTATGTTTAAAATGCATATTAAAATGCATATTGAAAATCACAATATTTCTCTTACCATTACTGCCTAAACAA
>NW_010168356.1:17882-44594 GCF_000695765.1 Mesitornis unicolor
GGTATATAGTTTAAGCTGGTGGAATCTAAGAGCTTGAAACCAGTTCAATGTCCCTGTACCTCCTGTGCAGTGATGGACACCCCTGACTGCAGCACAGACACAGCCCCACTCCTCACTAGGGCACAGGTTAGCTCGTCCGAGGGGATCAGCAATGGACAGGCAACACAGGAAAAGGTGCAGAAACAAAACCAAACTCAGATGTCCTGATCTCTGCTAGAGCTGCAGACAGATATCAAAAATAGACAAAAATTTCCCTTTGTCTTCCATGTGTGTGTTGTTCGAGGTGCTGGATGCCTCACATGGAATGTGAAGCTGTTGCTTTACTGATTCTGTGCAGAAGCTAATCTTACTGAGATCAACACTCCTCAACCTTGAAGGAGGAGCCAGGCCTTCTGCTGTCAGGCATCCATTGTGGGGAAGATGGAAGATTTTCTGGGATTTTCTCCCTCTCATTATGCTTCTGTTGTTACTATAAATGCACATATAATAGTAGATATTCCTTCAGGATGGATGCAAGATATGTCCAGTGTCTTCAAATATTTGGATTTCTCATTTTCAGGTTGTTTTAATTCTAATTCACAGCAGAAAAAGAGAAAACTTTCAGAAACTCTGAGCAAGAATCATGGAGGATACTCCTGAAGTATTGTAGGAGTATCAGTTAGTTGGTCTATTTAGAAATTATGTTGGCACAGTACTCACCATCTATTCTCCACTTGTTTCTATTAGCAAGTTCATTATGATGCTGGCCAGATACTTCAGCAAAGTTTTCCAGAGTTTGGAGAACAATATCATAAACATTAATCAGAAGGAAAAAAAAATATCAGACTGTTCTGCTAACGCATGCAAACATTCATTTATCTAATACATAGGATGCACAATTGATTGCCCAGATATTCTTCCTGTTGCTGTTCCCTTTCATCTGAGCTCTAGCAAAACGGAGCAGATGGTTAAATTTACTGTAGCATCTCAGAGCAAGAAAGAAGGTGCTGACTCTTCCATAATGCACGGAGAAGTGCATGTGACCCAGAGGACCGCAACAAAAGCGGAGCCAAATAAAAGCCCCATTCATTAACATGATCATCGTCATTCTCACAAGTATGATTTTTGCCTCTCTTCCTTTGAATTTGCAAACTTTGGTGTCATGGTAACCCATTCCTTTCTGCATGAGAATGGTCTGGGTAGGTTTGTAACTTGTGCTCCTGACACACACTCCACTTTTGGTCAAGTGCCTTGAGATCTTTTGATTTATATCTATCAAATCCCTGCTAACTTTTCCTGTGACATTTTGAAACTGCTGGTCACCTCGCTTGCTCTCAGAAAGTGCCTCCTGCTCCTGCTTAACCTTAATGAAAAAAAACTGGTGGCATTAGCGAGGTGCATTGTGGAGAATGACTTATGGAGACTTGCCAAGTACCAAAACTGTTCTGGGTGTCCTAAGGAATGCGCTCAACATTTACGGCATCTCTTAGCAGTGCCAGACAGATGTGACTAAGAAAGGAAACGCAGATTGGATTAATAGAGCGGCTGTTTTCTTTCTCTAGCTGCTTTTGTGAATTGAGAGCTGTCAGGATATTTTGTAGAAAACAGGGATTTCTTTTTAAGGGAACTATCAAGTATGAAATTCTTTAGAAAAAAATAAATTATGTTAAAGATAATAAAGACAGTAAATGATTGAGGATATTGAAATACTCTGCTTCATCAGAAAAAAAAAAGGCTTTCTTTAATTATTTTTTTTTTCTGTCTCAAATTAAGGGTCAAAACTTCCATAAAAGCAACACAGACCAATGCTCTTATCTTTAGCTGTTGGGGCCTTCATTGCCCTAACCCAGATCACCTGGGCCCCCCAGCCACTGGCCCGACACACATTTGCAGCAAACTGCTCTTTGTGTGAGCTTTTTTGCCTGTTGTGGGCAGCTTTTTGCTCAGCTCCATCTGTCCCCGAATCCTGCCTGGCGATTCCTTTCCAGGTTGCTCTTGGACCTGCTTCTCGCTGTGTGTGTCACTGCTGGTAAGGATGCTGCCACGTTGTTCCTTTGGGGTCCCACCCTGTCGTGCTCTGTGGGCTCAAGGTGTGAGGTACTTTGTGCTTTTTGAGGCTTTGGAGCTCACTGCAGCTGGTTGCTTTGCAGCTTGAGTTTTGCTTTTTCTTTAATCTCTGCAAACCCCTTTTGAGTTAGGGAAGCTGTAATCTCTGTTTTTAGAAAATGTAGGGTTGAATCAATTAAACTGTAGCCCAGATATGTAAATATTGCTTTCTGAATCCAGCAGGAGCTGGATGTCTCAGTGTTGTCTGAATTTAACTCCACATCTAGCTTAGCACGAGCAGTCTGCAGGAAGGCAGAGGCTTGAACATAGACTTTTCATTCTGAGCTTGTTACTGTGCTCTGCCCTGTAAGAGATTCTGGAGATTATCAAGTACACCTTGAAAAGGAAGGTCCTACCGTGCTAAATTCCTTGATCCTCTGAGCCACTAGAAAAAGACTTTTAGCATAGAAAAGATGGAAACTCTTGTGGAGAAACAAGACACAAAATCTTAACTTAAATGAATAACTATTAACAGTGCTGCATGTTGTACCTTGCCTGAAGGAGGTGAGAGTCAAGTAAAAGCTTTTACTTTCTCTGCATCAGATCAAGGGATTGCCAGTCACCTACATGAGCTTGAGACTGAGCAAACTTGTAGGACAAAATAAGAATTAAACCCCTTTAGTTCAAGGAATGTAATGTGCTAATACAAACAATAATGAATTAAACATTCCAACATTGTTATTTATTAAAAGAGGAAAGCATCCAAGTTTCCACAATATTGGCTGCAATATAAGACTCAAATTAGATTTTGCAGGTTTAGCTACAGTGTAAAACTCAAATTAGTTTCTGTTGGTTTTGCTTCCTCATAATGAGCAAGCTGTATGGGCACATAAGAACAGTCCTAGGAAAGAAAACCAGCTCCATCCCCAGCCTTGGAGCGTGCTCCCAATGCTGTGCCAGGATGCATTGGAGCCCAGGGAAGAGCTGGGCTGCCTGGGACGCATCTGCGTGCAGCTTCAAAGTGCTCTGCAGCTTGGGAGTGCAAGAGCAGTAGTGCTTGGTGGTACCTGCTGCTTTTAAAAGGAGGACAAAGGAGGTTGTGAGCTCTTTCAAGAGAAAAGAAACTTAGAGCAGCAGATATTCTCTATTTTGTGAAAGCAAATTAAATCCTGAGAATATTTCATGCATAGAAAGAATTAGAGTTCCAGACATATCTGAAGAGGGCAGAAAAATGAGCTAAATGAATGGATTTCGTTGGTTTTTCAGTTCTTTCCTAACTGTTTTTCAACTGGAAAATGTGGATGTTAAACAATCAAATGGGGGTTGGGGAGATGAATGAATGAAAGATGAATGGAGGAACTGCAATGCCATAGAGATTACCCCTTGCACAAGTATAATGGGCAGCAATAGCTCAGCACAGGAAACCAGCTTCCTCTCCCCCCGTTCAATTTATACATGCTACACCCTTAGATGGGATGCCTGTTTGGCAAAGAAATCCATTGCCATCCCTGCTGTCTGAGTGCTGCTCACCCAAAATGTCCTGGGGGGAAAAAGGGGGCTGCAGGCATTAGTGGCATTGCTGGCAGGGCTGAGTTCCAGCAGGGAGCTGGGACTTACTTTCTTTGGGAGCTTTGCTGCAATTACCACGGGTTCACTGAAACGTTTACACTGTGAAATTCCTTGCAAATTGGAGGCATGTCTAACGCATTATTGCTAAACTTAAAAAGAAACCTGTGGGGAGACTGATGCGCTTGTGATAGCTCGTTGTTTGGAAATTGAATTGTCCTGCTGGAACTGTTACCCATCTGTTGCTTTTCCTCTCTCTTTCATCCCTGGTATTATTTTTCAAAGTGTGATAATGCATTTCAAGAGTCTTTGTTGATTAAATAATTGTAAGTTTATAAAGAGAAACTGAAGTTAATATCGAAACACGCAAGATGATAGATTGATGTAGTGTAAAGATTCAGCAGAAAGACTCTGTGTGCCAGAGTCAATAGTGAGACCTCAATTTACAGGGCTTGAGGATCTGAGCTCCTATTGCAATACAAAGCTCTACAGTCAGCTTGGCAGTGCTGTACGAAGGGCTGACAAAAGCAGTGTGTTGTAAAGCCTTTTTTCTTCTTGGAGAATGACTTTAAGTTCATTGCACTTCTAGTGAATTCATGAAGATTTTTCATCTAATTCTTGGATTTATTACAGATAATGTTCAAGCATATTTTTTATTAGAGGTTGGTGGAGGTTAGTTTGTGGCAGGAGTCATTGCACATTTTCCATTCCTCGAAAGATGCATATTACAGAGATTATTTTTTCCCCCTATTCAATTCAAAATTAATGGGTTACTTGGTGCCAGAACTAAGCAAGAATAATTGTGTATCATAGGAAGAGATGATTTGGGGGTCAGGTAAAGCATCTTCCCAGCCTCATGGTGGAGGTTGATTGTAGAAAGGAAGGTATTGGTGCTGCTTTTACAGGCAGGCAACAGGTCTGCAAGTTTGTTCATCACTTGCACTCTATAGACAAAACTTCAGAAACAAGTCAAGGCTAAATCAGCTGAAATCTGTTCCTCAGTAAACTTCAAAAGTAGTTATTTGTTCTATGGGTGGAAAGATGCCATTACTTACCAGTTGGTTTGAGTCTGTGTGTCTCCACATATTTCTTTCTTGCTTTTTTATCTGTTTTCTGTTCTGTCAGATGATTCCCAAAATACCTTGGGGTACATTCCTCAGTCTGGATGTTCATCATCTGTAAATGCCCCAAGCCCCATATATTTATTTTCTGTAGACCTCAGCCTGGAAATAAAACAATAAACTCTGCAGCTTTTGTGGCTGTGCAACAATCTGCAGTCTGACTTATTTATTAATTTATTTGTTCTGAGGTTTTATTTTCATTGCTATCTGCTGCAGTTCAAAGGGATCTTCTGTGTTTCCTTTTCAATAGTTTTCTCCAAAAGCTGAAATTGTGTTTTCCTGGATCCACATCATTCACCTCTCTTCAGCTCTTCCCCAAACCTAAATAATCCGAAAATGAACTGACCAAACCTCAAGCAAAAACAAACATGTTGATAGGTATAAATTATTATTATAGCTTCACAACAGTCATCTTGGTCTGCTCCTGATTTCTAACCTTGCTTAAAAGAATATTAAATAATATGAAAGGACTCATTTGCAGCTGCCAGATAGAAATAGTAGTGAGGCAAATGTCCTTTTAGCTATTTGAGTTTGCCCTTAGGATTTATCTTTGCTGTAGGGTTAAAGTGCTTTTCTCTGCATTTTATCCAAACTCATCCACCATTGCTCTCCAGGTTTATGCCAGCCTGGAATCCAGGGCTGTTTTATGGAGGAATATACGATAGTCCTTCTCCTTTGCATGGGGGATGCAGATCAATCTTAGCAGGGATTTGTGGTATCCCTCTGGTCACCAGCAAATCTGGGCCACTTCCTGCCCTGGCTCTGAGTTAAGCCATTACCCAAACACAGGTGCTGGGTGTGCCTGGGTGCCTTGAGGACCTGCTGGGCATGGCCTGGGGACTGTGGCTGGGGACTGGCAGGGGGAGCAAGAGGGGAAGGGAGCACTGGAGGAAGCTCACCTTGGCAATCACTGCCTGGGGCCATGTACCTACTGTGATGACAGGTTATCCTGGTTTTGCTAGGACTGGGAATTCCCTTTTAGTGTTTCAGCAGTGTTCCCTTTAAGTGGACATAAGTTAATATTGGTGCTTTGGCCAGGGTGGAGTTGTTTTCCTTATGAAGCTGATAAGTTTGTTTTGGCTTTGTCTTCACTGACAGATACTTACTTTTTTTCAAGGATTTGCCTGCACCTGTGGTTACAGTTTCTTTTTTTCTTTTTCCTCTTCTCTCTGCACAATAGAAAAAGTGGGGGAAGCAAGGGCCTAGGACTCTCTGGGATAGGTGACCCAGGACAGATGATCCGGGTGTGATCCAAGCTGACCAATAAAGATGTATTCTATCCCATAAATGCCACACTCACTATAAACTCGGGAGCTTGCAGGGGATGACCCTTCAACCCCTTCAGTCCTTCCTCCTTCTTCAATCCCTTCCCTTCTTTGTGATGCTGCCTCATCTTGGTTCCTGAGATTCACCCCTCCCTTGTCAGGTTTTTGTTGCTGTACAGCCAGTGGCTGTTCTTTTTGAGCTGAGTGTAACTCTGATTGCGTTATTATTGTTGTTCCTATTCTTGTGACAATTAATTAGCATTATTATTATTTAAGTTTGATTTGCTTTACTTAATAAGTAGTCTTTATCTCAACTGATCTTTATTTTTACTCTCCTGATTGTCTTCCCCATCCCACCAGGGAGTGGGAGTGAGGTGAGCAAGTGTGTTTAGATGTTTGCTGGGTTAAACCACAGCACAGGTAAAGGAAAAGCTAGAGATGTATTCAGTCAAAGTCGTAGTGCATGTTTCTTACAGCCTACTTGAGGAAGGAGAAAAGCAAGTGACAAACTGTGAAATTTCTTACATCTTATTTGGATCCACCTCTCATACAGGTCATGAGTCAGTTAGTTTTAAATGATAAATACTAGCTTCACATAAGTAGCACTTCCCTCACCATTGTGGAAGAAAGTAAATTTTTGGCCCCTGACCATTCTCACTATGGCACATACATGCATTGCTCTTAAATTTCCTCATTGCCAAATGCGTGCCCCTCTCCAGAAAATCACCTGAGTGCCTTTTCTACTGCTTTAGGAGAGCCAAAACCATGTCCTGATGCACAGACCAAAATCCCAGTGAGGGTAATGCTTCCGCACATCAAGGGCACTGACAGCCCTGAAATGTCCATGATGTTTTACTCTTCCCAGGGATAATTTTGATAGAGATGCTTTTTGGTAATGACTAAGTAGTGATGCAAAAGACAGTGCCTTCAAAAGAGGGGCTGTGGATAGCTACTTTAGCACTGGAATTGCTACTTGGAAATGTGTCTTCCTGGTACTGGATTCTCAGTGGTCATTACAGATCACTACCACATAAAGATGCTATCAACTTCAGATACATGCATTTCAATTCTTTAACAAAAGTATATGTGCTATATACTGCCTTTGTTGGTGGCTCAGGAAAGTTTTTGGTAAATGTGGTTGTCTCTTTCTTTTCATAAGAAGAGAGCATAAAAAAAAAAATTAAGTATCTCCACCAAGTTACAACTGTCTCCCAGAAATATTTTCTGTTACTTCAGACTGTTTAAGTACACAATAACAGAATAATTTTAGAGTACTTGAAATGCGTCATTGTTATACATTGAATAATACAGAATGGCATAACAACACATTCATTCAAAGCTGAATAGTGAATGTTGCCTGGAATACTTTTGCCCTTTTGAGGCACCTGATTGCCAACATAATGGGTCTCAATGGGAATTCATAACTAGTACAGTATCTTTCAAACTACAGTTAAAAATATGGAAGCCATACAATAAAGCAATTTTTCAGGCATAGATGCCTGGATCAATAGTCTTAAAGTGGTCAGGTGGAAGACATACAATGGGTCCCAAGTTAACCACAAAAGAACCAACCTTCAAATGGAGTAAACCTGAAACTTTTTTCTTTCTTTCTTAAGAAGGAAGACTTTTTTTAATTTTCAGCTCTTTCTATGCTTCAAGGTCCCAATCAGGTTTGGGAGTGTGACAGTAGTATGAGAAAATTCACACTGTAAGGTTTTTCACGGAAATTGTAGAGACCTAAGTGGTGTTACATAGGGTGAGGTAACCTCTGCAGCTCCTCAGTGAATGAGGAACGAGTGAGACTTGGCCAATGCAGATGTGAGCTTGGGTGGGGGAGGATGCTGAATGCAGTGGTTGGGGAGGTGCAGCCCTGCAGGTCTCCTGGGGATAGGAGATCCCTGGGCCTCCAAGGGTGGCCTGCACTGAGGAAACATGGCTTGCTGAGCCCTCAAGCTTTCAGAAAGTTTTTTACTGGGCAGCCCTGGGGCTGTAAAGGCAGAGGCTGGAAGCAAGATGTGTCCTGCTGCCCAGACTGAGCTGAGATGGGGGCTGATGAACTCCAAAGTCCCATGACTTGGCCAGCTGAGTACCTGGAACCAGTGTAAGGGTTTGTCCAGGTGCATTGTCTTCAGTTCTGTATGTTTTTCCCCTCTATTTTGATCAGCTCTTCCCAATGCAACTGGACTGAATATAGGTTTTATCTGAGGTCAGAACCATGCATCAGGTACAAAACCTGGCTCAGGATCTGTGATGCCTTGGAGTTCACACTTGCTGTGGTTAAGAGCTTTGATAAGGTGTCTTGTAACAGTAAAACTTGTATTCTGCCCTTTTCCACCAAGCCTATGAGCCATGTGGATTGGATTTACTGGCTCAGACTGTAGGTGAAAGTTAAATTATCTTGATATCGCCCCCCCCCAGCTTCTGTATGAATGAGTCTGAGCTCCAAGATACAGCAAACTGCAGAGTACTACAGCATTCCACTTTCTTTAAATTATTTTCACACATCGGAGTAGTTGAGGCTATTGCAGGGTCTTTACAGATCATAAGGAATTTTGTCTCTTCACACTGTACTGAAAGAGCCCACAACTGCTCCTTATGCGACGTGAGGCACCCACATGGCCAGACTGGGTTTTGCACGATCCCCGATTTGCACTGAAGCAGCAAAACATCTCCCTCTAGTGTGAAAACTGGGAATATGTAAAGTAACAAGTATTGATGGGTGACTGAGTAATGTACATTTATAAGATGTTTTTCTCTTTAGGAACTTTTGAGGTATGCAGTACTGATAGTAGCACTAGGTGGTGTGATTAATTGTAAATGCCTTTAAGAAGCAGTTACGGAAAATGCAAGGCTAAGGCGGGGCGGGAAGGGTATGATATAATTGAGTGCCAGGACTAGAGGGTACTGCACATGTGTATGTTTATAAATCCACAGCTGTGGACACGTTTTTACAGCTGTGGAAGTGCAACCTAAAGGATGTTTGGCCACGTGATGGAGCCAGTCCTGCCAAGCTCAAGATCAGATTGCTACTGTAAAGACAGCAAAAGAAGGCCCTATGAAACCTGGCTGTAAAAGACTTTTATCAGAGAATAGATGAAACATGCCTTCTAAATGACTTTTTAATGACTGAGTTGCAAATTATCCCCAAACATGTGGGCTTTTTGCATTTCATGTATGATATGCCACTCGGATGTACAGCTTAGACTTCATATATGCTTTTGTGCTTTTCTATTTCTCTAGGAAAAAAAGAAAGCATGATGGCTTGGTTAGTTGTGACTAGAGATACTGAACAAAATGGTGACAGAAGTTTACGTCTTCAGTAAAAAAAAATATGCCTCTATTTCAAAAGTGCTTAGTGGCCATGTAACACCAAAGAGGCATTGGAAATAGTAAAAAAAAAATCATGCACAAAAGAGGAAATGCAATGTATTTTTGTAAGTATTACGGGTCTTGTCATTAATATGAGAAAAGAACACACCATTGCCACACATCTTGATGATGAATTGTTTTAAGCACAGCAAACAGAGGAATAGCAGCAACACAAACACACTCAGATGTTCAGAAGCCTTTTAAATTTTATTGTTTAGGGTAGTTGGATAGTACTAAACAAGATCGCTGTCAGAATCCTGAAAAAAGGAGAAGCTATGAATTTTACATTATGTATGTGAAGGTGATATGGGAAATAATAAAAAAAATCCCACAGTTTGAAGGAACTGGTGTCATAAGAGAGACAATCCAGCTGAAGTCTGAGTGAATTACTGGGTTCCCATCAACTGAGGGGACAAATAAGAGCTCCATTTGTCATATGTGTTTGGATTTTGAAGGTAAATGACATTACATGGACAAAAGTGTCTTTGCATAAGGATGTTACTCTGGAAATGCTGTCATCAAGTTTATCAAAATGTCTGTATTGCAAAACCAAAATATCTCTTATTAAGCCTGCACATTATCTATTAGTGCAGTTTGTTATTGGGGGGGGGGAGTATATCAGCTTAGTCCAGCTTAAAAACATAGTTCTTGAGAATCTTAGCATTAAATTTGGCAAGAGACTTGAAAAATCATACTTTTACATGCCTCATGTGCCATGAGATTAGAAAGAATATAGCTGAGTGCTTATGAAAAGTAGAAATATTTACCATGGCAACTCCATTATGCAATCTGGCTAGCAAGTTTGATAATCACAGCAGTTAACAGGAAAAAGAGCGTAGGTGGGTAAAAAAACAGAGGCGCTGCCTCATTCATGAAGAGTTCTTTTAAGTAGCAATGGAGCCTGTGGAGCAGACATATGTTTCTCATTTAAATAAAGCCAGTTTGACTCTGACATTTCTGAAAGTGAGACTAATGAGCATAGACCAAGCTGTGTTCTCACCCTCAGCAGGGCGGCACCAGCTTGACCTGACCATGCAGAAGTGAAGGTGCAATCTAGTTCAGTTATTATCTGAGTAGCAGAGTTGTTACATACACATCTTTGTGTTAATTTTTCCACAATTGAATTCTGTTGACATGAGTGCCTAATAATGGCTTTTCCACAATCCTGTATGCTTACATTTAAGGGCACGCTAGCAAAACCTATAAACTGTACCTGCATAAAGTGTTGCTGGCTGATTTGTCTGCTCCTCCCTAGAAATTTGAAAAGGAAGGAGAAAGTAATTCTATGGGATCCTCAGGCTGTTTACTAGAATTTCTTAAATGTTCATTGGGGTATTCAATTTTATTTCATGTCTCTTAAAGAACTTGTTTTCAAACAGGATAGTGCCAGGACTTCTTGTCTGGTCACGTTTGACATGACCTGAAGGATGTGTTGCAGTAATGTTGGATTTTGATTTGGATAAATTAAGGAAATGAACTCAATGTTAGGATGAAGTTGTGGAAATTATTAACAGAGGTAGCCAGAGCTGTTAAAGATGGCAGAGTGTGACACTAAGAAAACAAAAGCAGGAAAGGACATGAAAAGAAATGATAGGAAACTAAAGGACTTGGTTTCATTTTTTTGTGTTCTTGTCCCAGAAATGTTAAAAAGCTGAAACAATTTGTGAGCTGTTGAGATCTCCTTACCACTTAATAGCAATGACTGCTCTAGTAGTTTACTGTGAACACATCTTCTCTCTGTAACTGCTACACAAGGTGCAGGAATTAACATCAGTTAAGGTGCCTCTGACAGGTATTGAACCAAGTCTCCACAGAGCAAGTGAAGAATGCAAGCTGAGGGGCACTTCCCAGATGCTTTTTGGGTTATTATAAATACAAAGTGTTCATAATTTCTGGTCGACTTAGTCTGGTTTTAGAGGCATCAGAATTAGAAGCTGTTCAGTACAGCAAGAGAGATTTGAACTGCCCCAAGTTATGGTGATTTCAGTTGCTATCCCACTGCTCACCTGAATTCACTGCTGTGTGCACCAGCTCAGCCAATGATAAATAATGTTCCACACTTTCACAAATGGCAGGTAAAGGAAATTTTTATAACTATGTACCTGAATTGTGAAACCTGGTATAATCTGGTGCTTCTCAATCAGTTCCATGGTGAAGTCATTGCTACAACCTAAATACAACTTCTGTTCTCTAAATGTGGGTGTGCAGTATAGGAAGGGCAGGTGATCACAATGTTTCACCATAAAGTTGAAAGTGTTTACCCTTTTTATTACATTTTCTTTCTGCAACCAAGATAAAATGACTCACTTTGTGATTCAATTAGGTCCATAAAGAGAGTGATGCTGTGTAGTAATTTCATTAAGTTTTTGGTTTTTAACTTAATCAAATATTAATATATCAAGCTAATTCCTTATACATGAGAGAGACCTAATCAGAGAAGAAGCTTTATATCTTTCCTTCTGCCAGTCCTGGAAAACATCCAGAGGGCAGATCTTTGACACAATTTAGTCCAGCAGCAAGGCTGGTTTTATTCTGGCCAGAATACCTTACTTCAAGCTGTTTTTGTCTGCCTCAGATTATGAAAATTCAGTTTACCAGCTCAGTACCTGTTGACTTTTATCCTACTCTGATGGAGAGACATTTATTCTAGGAAACATTGGAGGCTTTGGAGCAAGGGTAAGTGAAGATGCCAGTATTACAAAGGAGACTTAGCCCAGTACATGAGTGTAGAGTGCTGGGATGCCTACTGACATTTAATACATGCTTAACTTTTTGTCTATATTAACCAGATTTAATCTGAAGGTCTGTAGATGTTCTCCCACATACCACTTCTTGCTTATCACAAGTTTCCTCTGTCCCTGAGAACATATGCCCTGTCCTACCTTAATGACCCCGCAGCATGATTCGTCATTACAAATGAAGAACTGTATCTAGAATGGAGTTGTTCTCCCAGGGGAACTTGAACAACAGATAGGCCATGTTTCAACTGATGTCTATCTCACAGAATGGGTAATGTTGGAAGGGACCTCTGGACATCCAAACCCCTGCTCAAGCAGGGCCACCTAGAGCCGGTGTCTGAGGACTATGTCTAGGTGGTTTTTAAATTATATTTGAGGATGGAGACTCCACAACCACCTTGGACAACCTACTCCAGTGCTCAGTCACCCTCACAGTAAAAAAGTAGTTCCTGATGTTCAGATGTTCCTGTGTTTCAGTTTGTGTCCATCGCCTCTGGTCCTGTCACTGATCACCACTGAAAAAAGTCTGGGTCTCTCCTCTTTGCACCCTCCCTTCAGGTATTTATATAGATTAGTAAGATCCCCTGAGCCTTCTCTTCTCCATGCTAAGCAGTCACAGCTCTCAGCCTTTCCTCCTATGTGAGGTGCTCCAGTCCCTTAATCATTGTTATGGCCCTTCGTTGAACTTACAGTGTTTCTTGCTGCAAATGTATTGACAACATTAACCATCTTGCTACCACAGCAGGAAATCACTTCTGATGGATCAGATTTTTTTGCCATTGTAGTCAAAGAATAAGATGCGAGTGATTTCTGGAAGGTGAACAAGAGCCTGCTGCTAGGGTCAGTTCCTAACTAAAAGCAAAGTTCCTGGAGAGATTGGTGGCTATTGTTATGTGATTTGAGACAGTCTATCTCCAGTGGTGTTACTGATATAAAATTTATCTAGCTGTATTTTTTCACTTGGAAAAGAAGCTATTTTGGGCCTTTAGGAGTGAATTCATACGAGGTGGGTTGGTGCTATAGCAACCATTCATCTGATCAAATGGCCTACTGGGAATATTCAGAATATGACTTTTGTCATTTATTTTACTGTTACAGTTTAGCTCTACCTCCTGCAGCTTTCCGTTTTGGAGGAAACTAGTGTTTGCCTTTAGGGAATTGTCATATTCATTGTTCCTACCCTTCCCAGTTTTGTTTGAAATGTCTCTACATGTTATTTAGGAGCATATTAATAGCTGGTTTGTTAACAAATCTGGTCTTCTAAAGAAAAAAACCCACTGACAACTTGGGCAACTAGTCACCAAAATACAATTTTTTCCCTACATAGCAGCTCCTTTAGCATAAACCAAATAATACATGAGCAGCTCAATGGTGATTTGGCCCCAAATCACCAGATAAACCATTTTAAAAACACTGGTGATATTCATATATTTGAAAGAGTGGGCAAAAAGAATAGCTGTTCTTAATTTCTTACTTCAAAACCTCATGGCTCTTTCAAAGCTTATGAAACATTTTTTCTAATACTATTTGTGAATGTTAGGATCGATCCCAGATAAGAAGCTTTGTGTACGATAGTCCTATAAAAGACAACTGAGGTAAAAATGTTAGGGCTAGGCTGTTTATAATGGCACAAACAGAAGTTAAGCTCCTCTTCTGGCATGAAGTTAGAGGTAGCTGAGCTTTCAGCTTGGTGACAACCAAAAACCTTGGATGGCTGCAAATCTGCATCAGAAATTTATCAGGAAGTTGTTAAAGTTCCAGAAGTGACTAGAAGATATTTCTTAGCCCAAAGGTGCTCTCTTAATGAAACTGAAGATGCTGCATCTGTGTCCATCCTGGCCTCTCTGAGGCTGAAAGTGGCTTAATGAGGTGTCCTATTGTACAGCTTTCAGTATGCAAGCATCACGTTTCCTTTTAATCATTTTCCTTCAGTTTTATAAGTAAGAAGTTGGTAGACCAAAAGCAGAGTGATGCACCTAATTGAAAACCGGTATAATAGTTTTCTGAATGCAGTCATCTTCTCATACTTAATCGAAAGCACGCACACGTACACCTTTATATGCTTATATATGCTTTGAGTACTAACCTATGCTAATTACAGCTCTAGTCAGTTGCTATGCACTTGAGAGGTGCACGAGTTCTGACTGCTTTTAGGAGGGCTTGATAATGAAGGCTTGAAATGAATAAAATATCTTGTCTTCTGTCATGTCTCATAGCATATCAGGAATCGTTTGTACTTTGAAAATGGTCATCATTCTTTAATGGTGACCTGTTAACATTTAGATTATCATTTTGTGTTGCAGTGTGCCATCATGCCTTGCTACTACAAAGACAGAAGTGAATTAAGGGCACCATCAGGCTGCCCTGTTTTGAATTACTAACTGACTTTCATTTAAAAACTTCAGAGTAAGAAGTAAATCTGCCTCTCCTGTATTTTTGCTAATACATGGCTATGAGATGGAAAAGTAATGAAGAAATAACTCTTCAAATGTATCATTGCAAGGGTCAAGTTTTGAGCTAAGTGACCAGCAATAAGTTCAGTGCCTGTTTCTATAGAGACAACATTTTTCTCTATATTCTGTTTAACCCAAATAGAAAAGCTGAATAGACTTCACAACACTTCTTGGTTCTAGGAGCCTTAAATACATCTACAAAGTGCACTAACTTTATCTCAATTATGTTTTAAACTATTGAATAGGTGGAATGAGAAGAATGAAGCTTCTTACATGCTTTAGAAATAAATAATAAAAATGGATGTAAATCTTTTAATGAAAAGCAATGTTGGAGTAGAGTGCTTCACAATATTAGGAGAAGTAATAGAGAGATTTACTTTTGGAACATTTTTATTTAATAAATGTTCCAGAACTGGAGAACAAAACTGAACAAAATACATTATTCCTTTGGACAAACTTCAGAAACCAAGAAAATATTCTTTCAGCATAGCTGGAGATATCAATTAACTTTAAGTATTTTGTGATGCACAGCAGAGTAACTGGTAAACAATGACAACACATAGAAGAGATGACCAGCAGCAGATTTCTTCTCCATAACCAAGAATTTATAGCTTTAGGACTGAAAGAAAATTGTGTTCCTGGCTTGTAGATCATGTTAATCCTGAGACATCAAGAAGCAGGATGACTTTAAAGTGTGGATGAAATCCAGATCTGTATTGGGTTTTTCTGTGAGGGGTTTTTGGTTGTGTCTTTGGTAATGGGGGAAGGGCTATGGAGATAGCCTTTTTAGAAGCTACCTGAAAAACTCCCCATTTTGCTTTGTCAGACCCACCTCTGACCAGGGCCAAGCTAATCAGCGCCCCTGCAAATTCATGTATTTAAGGGGGGGTGCAGGGCATGCGCGCGCGCACGCGCTCTCTCTCTCTCTCTCTGGCACCAGCCCTGATCAGCACAGCCCAAGGTGCGGGCGGCGTGGCCCCGGCCCAGCCCTGATCTGCT
This sequence comes from Mesitornis unicolor, assembly GCF_000695765.1. Lineage (NCBI taxonomy): Eukaryota > Metazoa > Chordata > Aves > Mesitornithiformes > Mesitornithidae > Mesitornis > Mesitornis unicolor. Next base: position 33,419 of record NW_010168356.1, read on the forward strand.
CTGCTCTGCCCTGCCTGTCCTGGCCAGGCTGGGCTGGCCTGACTCAACCCCAGCTTAAGCTTAAGCCCTGCTGCAGCTCAAGCCCGAAAAGAGAGAGAGCCAGGAACTCTTCAGACCCATCAGAAGAGACCTACAGTGGAGAAAGGAGTGGGGCCCGAGGAGAACAACTTTGAAAAACACCAAGGTTGGTTGAAGGAAAGAAAGCAGAGGGGGAAGGAGTAGGATGCAGAGCCCAGGTTCCCCTTTTGCAACCCGTGGCGAAAGCCAGGTCAACTGCCTACAGCCTGTGGAGTTCACCAGTGGGGCAGGGCCACATGAGCAGTGGCTGCCCCTGTAGAAGCCGTGACTCCTGACAGTGAGTGCTGGAGCAATCTGTGTGTGAGGGAACTGTGAGAGTCGGTAGACCCAGATTGGAGCTTTGTGGATTTGGGCTGAAGCAGTTCTGTGCATGAGGGAAACTGCAGCTGTGGGCAGACCAGTATTGGACTTTTGAGGACTTTTGCTCCTGTGGAAAGGATGCCACGTGGAAGCAGAGAGAGGCTGGGCACAGTCCTCCCTACCCCCTGAAGAACCACATCACGTAACCAACTGCAACTCCCTCTCCCATCCCCCCGCACCTCAAGGCAAAGGTGGAGAAGAGGGAGAGACTGGGAACAAAAACTGATCCCGGGAAGAAGGGAGGGGAGGGTGGAAGGTGTTCTGACTTTAAGATCTGGTTGTAGTTCCCATTGCTCTACTCTGATGTTGGTAACAAATTAAAATGGTTTTGTTTTCTTCTCCTTATGATGAGTGTCTTTTGCCTGTGACCTTTTTAAGTGGTGAGAAGCCCTCCCAGTCCTTATTTTGACTAGCCCCTTTTTTGGGGCATCGTGGTGCTTAGTTGCGCACTGGGCCTGAACCATGGCAAGATCTTACCCAGGAGAGTTGTGAGCTAATTGCACTGCTGGATAGCTGTCATTGAAGCCTTATTCATTCCTCAGACTTCCGGATGATGTTCCTGGTTGTTGAGTGTTTTGCACGGAATATTCCCACCTTCATGGTAGTGATGCTTTGAACTTTCATATAGTGAATATAAGCAGTTGTGATATTTCAGTTGCAAAGATACTTTTTGTGCCCCAAGTCTGCTTGAAATTTGTGGCCATTCTTGTGTATGATTGTCTTCTTGCACTCACAGTAGTTATTCACTATTTTTTTTTTCTTTTCTTTTTTTTTTCTCCCCTCAGCATTTTGCAGAAGAGGAGTAAGCAATGACCACTGCATAGTTTTTTATGGCATGAACTCTCAACGGAGTAACTCTCATTGCCAGGTGTTGTGTGGGCTTTGCTAAACAGCATGACTGACTTATAGCTGATAAAATTTCCTGACATCTGTATTTTTTCTTATTTGAGGCAATATTCCGATACGGATTGCACAACCAAAGGTATCTTAATGAAATATTTTATCTATTCCACAATTACTTTTAATTTTTTTTTTTACCTTTTTACCCCAAAAGCAGCAGGAGCTACAGTATTTTTCCATGTGTTCTAGAAAAATGGGAGTTGAAGTTTGGAGTTAACAGACTCCAGGGAGGAGGACTAAAGGTCCTACGCAAAAGGAGTCTGAGAAGGACATAACTGCATTCTACGGATGTTGGAGATGGTTAAAACAGGGGCAGAAGAGTTATTTCCACTAAGGGTGAATATGAGAATGAATAGCTGTAAAACAGTCATGAGTAAATTTAGCCTGTAATTTTTTTTTTTTTAATCATTAAAGATATGGTCAAAAATGGAAATAGCTCTTTTAGCAAACTGTCTCCCTGTGTGAATCCAGAGTAATAACTGTCATCTTCAGAAAAACATCTGTGGAATGTTTGAAAGAAAATAAACCCTCTTTTTTCATTTAACAACTAGGTAATACTTGAATTTTCATCTAAGGAAGGTGAAAATGAACAGAATCTCAAACCAACCAATCTTCCAAAGGACTTCTGGTTTTATATTTTTTAATCTGGATGGATGGAGAAAAAAGTAGGTTTAATAGAAATAAATTATTTTGATGAAAATTATGACCAATTTTATCTAGCAAAATTGAGGCCAGAACTTGTACAGAGCATTCTTTAGAAGTGGTAATAATAATATACAAGAAACCTGTAGTTTAGCCCTTGTATCCCAATTCATGATGCCTTAGGTACAAATCGACAGTACCAGTTGCCACTTTACCAAGGCATTTTTCAAATGGGTTTATTCTGCATGAATATGTCAAGATTTTACAGAATAGAACATAAAATCAATGCTTTGGCAAATTCCTAGCCATTCTGAAAGTTCATGCGCTGAAAACACTCATCAAGGCCTATTAATGTATTTGATTCCAATAATTATGCAAGGAGTACAAAATGCTATGTAAACATAGCACTTAGAGGAATGTAAAGGTCAGTTTGTTCTGTTTGGTGCCCACTACACAGATTAAAGATGCTCTTGTCGTTGTAATGGCAGTAATGCATTAAGGCCAGAACATCAGATGGAGTAAACCAGCCAAGGTCTGTACTTCTAAGGGCACGCACTTTCTAATTGTGAATGGTTGATGAATTATACAGATTTTTGGAATGCGAAGTATTTGGTAACTGTTAATAGGGAAGTTAAATGGATACTGTGCCATGTCTCTCTGGGTTCAGTATTTGAAGTGTAACTATCAGAAGAATTCATGTGGCCACATTAATAAACAGGCTGTGGAAGTAAGGATAGAGGGAAAAATAGTCAGCTGGCTTCCCTATAGGTGAAATATACTGCATAGCAAGTCTCTAGCTATTATTCTTGTTGCCTCTGTGTGACCTCAATAGTTATTTATCATTCCTCACAGTTGAAATGCTGCTTTCTCCATTAACTTCTATCACTTCAGCTGTCACATTTGAATTTATTCATTCCTAGAAAAAATATTTATTTTCCTTTCCTGTGAAGTGGGAATGCAATGATTAGCCATACAATCAGGAGATATTGATCTTCATAGAAATTCTATACTTTATGATATGAATAGGAATTATACCCCCTTAAACTCTATTAGTTACACTCCTTAGCCAGATACTGTGAGGAGAGACAGGCTATTTTAGCATCCTAATCTGAAGCCAGAGGAAAGGCTTGCACTAATTTCAGTGTGCCTTGAATCAGGATAGAAGTCTGAAGCAATTTTATCTTCAGGATTACAACAATGAAAGAGTAAGGCTCCTTATCTTTGAGCTCTTCCACTCTGAAGTTATTTTGGAGCTGCACTACTTAAAGCAGGCTAACTAATAATTTTTTCTACCTTTTGGAAAGTAGATGAAAATAATGGATCTGATTCATTCCTATTTTATCACTGAATGCCATCATTACTGAAGGCAGGATTGTTCCCCGAGCTCCCAAAGGACACCACATTATTTCGTTTTTATTTCTCCGTATCAGTATGCCTAAATTTGTGGACATTGTTATTCTTGCACTATAAAAAGAAAAAGCCACTCAGATGTGTTTGACTAAGAAATCACCCTAGCAAAATGTAAATTATTCCAGAGGGTCCATCTACATAAGTACACATTAATCTACTTCTTAAATATGTAGTAGAGTCTTTCCCCTGAGGAGACTATGGAGCTGTGGAAATATGTAACAGTAATTAATTACTAGCCAAGAATAGATTAATATTGCATGCTAGGAATAATAAAACAAAATGTATATAACTAAGTGGTGTCTGTAGGGTAATGTGAACTGGGAAGAAATATCAGACAGCTATAGTGTTATATTTAATATCCCATCTAAGGGAAAGTACAGTTTTTTTATTTGAATGACATTTTTTGTATATCATAGCTATTTATTTTCACAGCTCATATTTTAGACAGACGAAAACATTTTATTTCCTATTGCCCAAGAGAGCTGGCTTTATTGTTGCTGCAAAAAAAAAAAAGCCATTTCTTCTTTTAGGAATTGCTGTTGGACATATTACTGAGGTCTGTGCCTTGGTATTAAATATCATTGCCCTGTCTGTGCTTGTGTGTAAACTGGAGATGAGAATGTGTTCCTGAAAATAACTACCACTGTACTTTGCCTTTTGTAATTTAAAGGTTTTGTCCAAGTCTCGCAACACCTCAGCCTTTCTCTCTGCTGCTGTTTGTTTTAAAGTCGATGAAGCAAAGACCTCTAAATGATGTACGGATGGAGTATCTCCAGGTTTAACTCAAATAGAAAACCCCATTAACAATTTCAAATATGAATTATCTTGTGTCATATACTAAGCTGAACTCCTAGAAAATCAGGAGGCTGGATTGAATTACAATGTAGTGGAAGAGCTACTGTCATGCTTGCTAGCATTTTATCCTCTAGTGATGGAAAGATTTGCTAATATGTATTTTAAATTAGGATATTAGCAAAGTACTAAGTACTTTACCTGAGAATATAAAGTGGAAAAAGCTATCTGGGTCACTGAATTCAATTTCTTGCAGTCGAAGGCAAGCACATTAGAAGTATTTAGTCTAGAATATCCTTCTAGATCAGAAGGTTTCCTGGCTTTTCTGGCTCCACAAACCCCTACACTGCAAAATACAAAGCACTGCCTCAGGAAACACAGAACATTTCAACTTTCGATATAATAAAGAAACTGATATGTCTCAAGAAGAGAGCAACAGAGATGCTGGTATCCAGGAGTCCACAGGTATCCCAGACTTCTAGCAAAATTCAGGACCCTTGCTGGATGAGGGGTCCCATGGCACTAAAGAAGAGTGCACCAAGCTCCTCCATGCCCCCTATGTGAATCCATGGGCCCCCAGCCAGAGCCAGGGAAGGAACAGCTGTGATTGCTTTTCCTCTCCTAGGGCAGACTGAGGAAGCAGTGCTTGAGCTGGACTGCAAAGTGCTGTGGCTGTCTCCATTTTTTCAGGACTGAAAGGATCAGGCTAAGTGCCAGGTCCTGCACTTTGGTTCAATAACCCCATGCAGCGCTATAGGCTTGGGGATGAGTGGCTGGAGCTGCCAGGCAGAAAAGGACCTGGGGGTGTTGGTGGACAGCAGGATGACCATGAGCCAGCAATGTGCCCTTGTGGCCAGGAAAGCCAATGGCATCCTGGGGTGTATGAGAAGGGGTGTGGTGAGTAGGTGAAGAGAGGTTCTCCTTCCCCTCTACTCTGCCCTGGTCAGACCACATTTGGAATATTGTGTTCAGTTCTGGGCCCTCAGTTCAAGAAGGACAGGAACTGCTTGAAAGAGTCCAGTGCAGAGCCACAAAGATGATGGAGGGAGTGGAGCATCTCCCTTGTGAGGAGCAGCTGAGAGAGCTGGGTCTCTTTAGCTCGGAGCAGAGGAGACTGAGGGGTGACCTCATTCATTAGAGTTTATAAATTTGTAAAGGGTGAGTGTCAGGTGGAAGGAGCCAGGCTTTTCTCAGTGATGTCAAATGATAGAACAAGGGGCAATGGGTGCAAGCTGGAGCATAGGAGGTTCAACCTGAACATAAGGAAATTTTTTTTTACTGTAAAGGTGACAGAGCACTGGACCAGGCTGCCCAGAGAGGTTGTGGAGTCTCCTTCTCTGGAGACATTCAGTACCTGCCTGGACACGTTCCTATGTGACCTGGTCTGGGTGTTCCTGCTCTGGCAGGCTGATCTTTCAAGGTCCTTTTCAACTCCTAATATTCTGTGATGTGATTCTGTGACAGGTTCATTCAGCCTGAAGGAGGAGGTAAAAGCTGGCATTGATTTGCCTGAGACCACCCTCATTCCTATACCAGTTCAGAGCAAGGTCTGTGTTTCAATTTGCCAGACATAAAATTCTTTCACAAAAAACCCGTGGATCCCAGCTCACTAAATGTCTGATGGCATATTTGCTCTAAATATTTGCTTTTTGCTTTGTCCACGATTTGAAAAGAGTCTTTCCAAGGTAAAAGCAGGATGCTACTTTTTTTTTTTTTAAAACAGTTTGGGATTGTAGAACAAATTACTTCCACACAATTGAAAATTTGCTGCAGGCTTTTCTTCTTTCTCTTCCAAGTATAAAATTCACTTTTCTTATAAAGAAATGAGAGGGGGGATGACATCTTTAAAAATCAAGCACATGGTGTTTCCACTTGGGTGAGAAAATGGGAGGAGGACTGGAAAAATCTAGTTTAGATAGTAATGATCGGTGCATCAAAAGCAAGTGAACAGCACAGCACTGTACTTCAGGAAAGGTTTGTCAGCTCTTTTTTTAGAGTGTCTGGATTTGTTGTGTGGATAAAAAGCAGACTTCATTTTCCACTGGGGTAAATTCAACATCTGTTCATTGAGCTCATTTTTTAAAAACAAATTTAAGTGGGGTAAAATAGCATCTTCTGTCAAAATCTTTGAGATTAAGATATTTATATTCCTTACCTTAGCAGGTAAATATAGTGTGAGGTTTAAAATATCCTGCTTTCTCCTTTTCATGAGCAACTATGGCACTTTGCCAGCCAAAATGGACTTAAAATCTTCTGCTTTCTGGAGAAATTGAAACCTGTGTGGTTTTTTTTCCCCTTCTCTAGATGCAAAGTATCAGAAAACAGCAAGCATAGCATCAGCCTGTAGCTGCTAGGAAGTGTAAGCATTTCACTTCATCCTATGCAGCATTTCTCAGGAAGGTCATTTAGAGAAGAAGGATCCCATGGCACAATCTCCCTCCTGCTTTATGAACTGTCTGCACTTTTTTAGCATATGGCTGTGTGTTTACCTGCTTTTGCTTATGTTACAAAAGCAAAGGAGAGATAAGGTAGAGGAAGAATACCCAGCACATTCCCTGTGCTTTTTGCAAATGTTTTCTACAGTAGATTTTTTTCAGTACTTTCTTTTCTAGACACTAACAGCTTGGGAAACAGACTTCTGCGGTGTTTGCTGTGTGTCTATAAGCTGTTGGAAGAGTGGAAGGAATATTAGTTTGATTATATAGGGTCCTATTTGTGCTCCTAAGTTACCCATTCATTATAAGGACAGGTTCTAGTGTGCACTAAACACACATTTGCATGATTGAATGCATTATTGTGCTTCCAAATGCCTCTTTGTGTCTGCAGTTAGTCAGGACCACATGATCTAGTGGCTCAAGCAGGAAGCTATGAGTCTGCAGACAATAATTCTTGTACCGGCTCCACTGCTTCATCATATGACATTGGGAAATCACTTGAGGGGGTAGAGGTGACAGTAGCTAAGGAGCTATCTTACTGATACACAAAAACAAGTACTAGGTTATTTTTGGTTTACTGTGCAGAAGGAATCTTCTGAATACTTGTACATAGAAGAATATTTACCGATGTGGCTGTACCACAATGTCGTAGTAATAAAGCAGAAACTTAATGCTCACAGTTCATGTTGCATGACTTGCAGTGAGTTTTTGAACCAAAGATGTTCTGTACATTAAAGGAGTCATGGTACCTGCCACTCATGCCCAACCTGATGAGAAGGGAGTGGCATTTTTTAGCATTTAAAAAAAAATTGTACTGGTTGTATCTTGCAAAGTTTTCCTGGTAGCCAGCGAAAGGAGATTGCAATAATCTACCACATACTATGCTGGGGACACTATGTACTGCTTTGCTAGCTTTCCTTTGGGAAACAGCGGGGGTTAATGTAATGTGGTCGATTTGGTTTTTCTCCTGATAAAAGAATGACACACATCTGAAGCAGTGAAAGTAATACAGATATGCTGTAAGGATATGCAGGGTGCTATAACATTATCATTGTTTTGGTGAAGTCAAGAGACTTGTCTGATGCAATTCTTTCACTGTCATTAAAAAATGGTTGGTTTTGGCCACTACCGGATGAAACAATAGCTTAGCTGAATCTGAGCTATGGCAATTCTTGTCATGGCCTTATTCTCTCTTCCACTGGAAAGTTTCACATAGAATAAAGTGTGGGAGAGGGGGAAATCTTTTTTTTTTTTTTATTAACTTTGTAATTTCCTGCTCCATCTTCAGCCTTTGTAATAACATATCACGGTGTCAAGACTTGATTAATTCAGTGAATTATAGCAGAACTGGAGCTGTCAAGAGGTTGCCAGTGTGTTTTGATTGATATTCAATTACTTTTTGTGTAAACACCAATGATTTTATTGTCCTTATTTTCTAAAGTTATTTATGAAACAAATTTCCTGGAGCCCATCAGTGAAAGAACTAAAGTCGCTACCAAAGAGTCACATACATGGCGCAGTGGTGCTTGGAATGAAATATGGTAAAACAGTTGAAAATTTGCTAACCAAAAAGGCATACGACCAAAAGATTTCTACTACAAAGAGTGACTTGAAATTAGCCGCATCAAGCCTCATGTTAGGTATCACACAGGATGAAGATGTGGCCTGACGGCAGTATCTTTATTCCTTCAATCTAGTTATAAAGTATGAGTACACCTATCTGGTCCTACCAGTTGATTTGTATGTGGACTATGGATTTCTTATGTAAAACAGAGCAGATATGAGTCCTTGATCTGTCTGTGGGCTCTTCATTCACATGCTTGAGCACTTTAAACAGTTTCACCATCAGCAGTGATTCCATAATGACCCTTGAAGGACTGGATGCTTTATGTACCCTTAGTGACCAATATGGTCCAAGTAATTCTTTCTTTTCTTGAAAAACCTACCTGAGGGAGAGCCTTACAAATGTCAATTTAGCACTTGAGAATAAAGCTGAACGTGGTCAGCTCTGGTAACGTATTTTCCAGGATGTCATCAGAATGTCAGTTATTAATAAAAAAATTAATTAGTTGTTCGACCTTACACACATAGTAAGCAATAGGATCAAAAGTGCACATGAGGTGTACCTTGCAACTTGGAAATATAACTGCAGTATGTTCTGCAGACCTTAATGAGGTCTGCAAGAAGCTTAATGAGACCGAGTCTTGCCAGCTCTACTATGAATTAGTGGCAGAGGTTGGCTTGTCGTGACATAACAGATCTATCTGCAACAGGGCTGAGAAGACTAAGAAATCTTCAGAAAGCAGGATCATCACAGGATGATTTTCAAAAGTCTTTGGCAAAGACGAGTCATCCATCTCCCTAGGCAATTCTCAATGTCACACTGGAATCTGCAGTTTACTACCTAAGTTAACCACCATGTTCTTATTTCTTGCACAAAAGGATGTTGAATACTTTGCTCAAGAAATAGACTATTTTGCCATTTTGACATTCCTTGTCTTATTTATACGGCTTTGGGATTAACCCACTAGTGAATTATGTATATTTGTTGAATATTCTGGAATTCTTAATTGTCACCATAAACCTTGGAGAACAGATCTTGGACTCGATTTGAAAAGAAAAAAACAATCCACAAGAAAAACCTACGAAAAGGTTGAACAGTTTCATTTTCAAGTTAGTTATAACTTTTGTCTTAACTCGTTTTCCCAAAACACAAGATGTGATGCTGAGTAGATACAGGGTACACGGAGAAAGGCAGATATTCAGAAGTATCTGCTTTCTTCAGAAGGCATCATCTGCCCAATCAGATTGTTTCATTCTATTACCATATTTTATGAATTAAAAATCTGTATATAAATGTAGAGTTTAATGGAAATTTAACAGCATATGCAATGAAATGCAAATGTGTTCTTAAGTGCAGCATTGCATTCTTAATTTTCCACTCAAGTAATTTAGAAGCCATTAGTTTAAGTGGAAATCTAAGATAAAGCACATCCATGTGGTTACAATGGCTCCTCTGAAGACTGCACTTGTAATTGTCTGAGAAAGATAAATTCCTAATTGCATTTCATTACATTTTGTTACAGCTGGTGAAAGTGTCTTTTGTAGATACCTGCCTGCCAGATGGGTTTAGGTTATACAAAGGCTATATTTCCACACAGGAGCTATCTACTCTGTGACTTGATTTGCTAATAATCTCTTACAAATGCTTAAAGTGCAGGTGACCATTTCAGCCAGTTTCTGAATTTTATTTTTCAGATTATGAAGCAACATAGTTTTAAAGCTGGAAGAAAGTGAAAAACTTCAGATTGTTTTGAAAAGAAATGGAAATATTTGAGAAGGGCAGGCTCTGGCAGATGGATAGAGATGCAGAGCTAAAGATACACATGGTAGGAGCTGCCACATGCTAATCACCATGGATCTAGATAGGCTTGTAGATAATTCCATAGCACTGGAAGAGTAACTCAATATTGTAAATGTGAGACAAGAACTACTTAGAAATGGCCCAAAAGGTGCTCGCTCACCGTACCATCTGCAGTGGTACTCAAGCTAACAGGGATATTAGGAAGACAGTGACTATACATTAGGTCCCACTACCAAATGTCAGCCTTGCTCAAGTTTGTGCTTGCCCAAATGATTAGGTATTTAAAATGGAAACTAGCCTCTTGCCTTCTGGGATTTTGAGACAGTCCATAGACCACAACTTGTCTAAGAGAATTCAAGAGCACAGTAAAGGTTGTGAAGCTGTGTACATGCTGAAGGCAAATGGCTGTACCTGGGGGGACTGCAGAGGCAGATGAATGAGAGGATATTTCTGAAACACAAATGACCTCTCTAGCACACCATAGATAAAAGGATGTTATTAACTATAATAGTTTCAGTGTGAAATCTACTCAAAAACATAAAAAAATTACTTCCTTAACTCAAAATGTCTGTTTGCATCTAGTTATCAATGTCTAATATGCAAGAGAAAGGAAACAAATGGAAATAGCTAAAAGCCACTCTTGACAACACAACTTACTTTGGATGATCAATCCCACCCTGATCTCCCCAAAATGCAGATGTATCAAGGTCCCTGGGCTGAAAGCATGTGTTTCTTTTCACGGGTTTCTGGAAGCAGTTGCTTTGGGGACTATCACTAAGAACACAAGGGTAGTCTTGAAATTCAGTTTCTTTTTCAGTAATATCACAACTTAACTTCTAGGCTGTCACAAAATATTTGAACTAAAATTCCTGTCCATAATAGTTCTTGCCATTTTTTCATGTTCCTGTACTTTGCTGTTACAACACAGAATATACGCGCTTTCTGCAGATTTTTTTAGAGCAGTCCACTCTTTTCCTTGTGTTGAGTAACTCATTAGCAAGATGCTTTATCCTCTTAAAATATAAAAGAACACATTAGTTAAATGTTGATCTGTCAGAAAACAGCACCATGTGAAATTGCCAAACTCCTGCTGCCTCCCTGGAAAGTCATAGCTACGACTGTGCAGTATGGACAGGATTGCTTGGCCTTTGACAAAACAGAGACTCAGAGTTAGAGCATAGGAATGTTTCAGCAG
>NW_010168356.1:44625-52599 GCF_000695765.1 Mesitornis unicolor
ATGCCTGTGTTTTAGCTGTTAGGAAATGTGCATTTCTTAAAGCGGCAATGTAAATAACTAGGCTAGCATAAGCAAGATAGGAAGACCACTTTTATGCAGTTTTATGTGAGTACCTTTAGGGGATGTGCAGAAAAATCCTGCTTTGTTTTTCATGCTAAGTAGCCTCCAAAAAAACTGCTAGAGGATTTCTTTACAATTTGATGATTCAGAAAAGAAGCAGCCACCATTTATTTTGCTCCATCTGTTACATTAATTCTCATCAGATCCATGCTGTCTGAAGAGACAGCAGGTGTCAGATCTGAAAGAATAATTTCTGTTTGTTTATTTAGTTTTGTTGCCATCTCCCTAGACATACTTAGCTGGATTGTGCATCTGAAGATGCTTCACAATCAAATTAAGGAAAGACATTTACTATAGACACACTTTAAAATGTGGGCTTTAGAAAGTAAATTTCAGTTATTTTCAGACTTTTTTAAAAAGTCTTTTTTTTTTTTGACTGTGAGTGGTTATCAGCTGAATTAGATGTCACACTAGCTTTCACAAAGAAGTTATTTGCTCTAAACAGAGGATTTTTGGGCTAACATTATGAGAATGAGCCTTGGCTCATTTTTTTAAAGCCACAGCTGCAAAAACAGTATAAAAACTTAATTACTTTTTTCCCTTAAGTTTTCAACTCTATCTTAATAAAGTTAGGTGCAACAAAGATCTTCGATTTCAGTGATTTTTGAGAGGGTGAGTTTTTGCAAAGACTGTCTACATATGAAATATAACAGCATTATAACATGGAACATATAGAAGTTCACTGATTTATAATGTGAACCTGTCACCTTAAATATCAGTGGGAAGTAGCAAAGTTTGGGGTTTTTTTTGCTAGAGAGGATTACAATGCATGATACTTCATTAGTTTGAAACAATTATTAGGAATTGAGTAGATTGTTCAGAGTTGTTTGCTGCTGGATATGGCGATTTATGGGTTTTTGGATTTCCAAAGCATTACTTTTTACTAAGCCTGGGACAGAAAGGAGACATCAAAGCTATAGGAATAACTTTGCTCAAGTCTTGCCTTATACCTGAGGGTGTAATTGGTGTCTCTAAGACATGCTGCGAAATAGGGTCCTGTTGCTGTCATAACTGTCTTGTTGGTAGGGTAAGAGCACTTCTAAGATGCCAAGAAAATATGAACTGGAAAAGCTAGGGGCCTGGGAAATGGGATGGGAGCTGGAACCCAGCAGTCATTCAGAATTTGGGTTGTTTCTTCAGTCTCTATTTTCATGAATATGGAATTCAAGTAAAACACAATTAAGATTTGTAATAGAATGGTTAATAGTGCTGATTCTTTTTAATTTTAGTTTCTTACTTTTAAGGACAGAGATTTCAGGCACTCATATTTGGTCTGCTGCTTCCCCCATAATTCAGTGGTTTAAGATTAAATAAACTTGGTGGAAGATTGAAGGTCTCAAAATTTCTGCAAATTTTGTGAAAATGTTCAAGTGAAAAATAGCTTATTAATGTTATTACTGGAAAAAACCCCAAACCACTAATTAGGGAATCTATGTTGAATGTTCCTATTAGAAGTATTCTGATTATGGGGAAAACTTCATGCAAGTTCAGGAGTTGCTAGACTCCAGGCAGATACATAGGTAAAGACTTTATCTGTGGAGGTTCATTCTCTGTTGCTTAAGAAAATATGAAATTCAGGTAAAGTCTCACTGTGTTTGAGGAACTGATCATGTCCCCCTTTTTTTAAGGGATTAAGTGATTACTTTAACAGGATTGAGTTCATCATTATCTTGTTAAAGTCAATTAACCATTAATGGAACCTTTGTGTAAACCAGGTTAGGTTGTTATTCTGGTGAACACAAGTTGATGGCTTGAGATTTGTACTTTTGTGTCTAAAATTGCAAAGGTAGACTTGATATTTTCCAGTTTGGAAACAGTCAAATTTAGGGTTTTGATCTAAGGCAGACCTATACAACATAGCACATATATCTGAGAATAACCTAACTGTGTGAGAGGAAATGCTGAGCTATTCTGAGCCACTAGGTCACTAATACAGAGCTTAACATTGGTTGTCTTTATTTTCATCTGCTTGTCATTTGGATGCAGTTCTCTTCTCCTGTCCTCCCCAGTAGGGATGCACAAATTAGCTGAAGAAACTGATTCTAGGAATTTGAACTTGAAGAGAACTATGTGCCTCAAAATTACCCTTTAACTCCCTTTCATTATAGCTGCAGATGAAGGCCTGATCTAAACTCATGAATTAAATGGGAAGACTCCTACTGACTTCAATAAGTGTTGAATCAGACCCTAAAGGCTGTGGATTAAAATCAGTTAAATAACAGTTTTCCTGTGGCTTTCATTATGCAAATATCTGAACACCTTCAAGGACTTTGGGACACATACACACACACAAAACAGAACCCCGGACACATCCATGTTTCATGTATTTATAAAATTATTTCTTTTTGGTATGTAGCTCTGCCTATAGACTGAACTTGCATTACTTGAATTGACCTCTTTACTGCAGCGTCTGAAATCTGTCTGGGGTTCAAAGTTATTTGGCCTAACATTGAAGTGATGTTAATTCTAATAATTTGTTTGATTTCCTATTATTCTGCTGTATAAAAAGCTTGTCAAAAATAATGGTAATGTAACTCAAGTTATCTGATCAGACCGTTTATGGGTAATTATTTGATATTATATCTGTGGGACTTCAAATATTTTCCCTTGGTGAACTTCCCTTCCTTTTGCAGTGGCTGCATTTAACATCCACAGTACATGGAATACTGAATATCTTGTACTCTCTTCAATCTGCTGCTTGCATGTCAGATCACTGGTGATTTATTATTGTTTAAGACAAAAAAAATAACATATGCTCTGATCACTTAATAAAAACACTTTGAAATAGTGATGTAAATGTAGTCTTGACAGGTCATATGCTCATCTGATAGAAATTGATGGAGTCATAGAAAACTCTGTGTAGCTTTGCTGATTTATACCTGTCTTAACCTTGAGTTATAAAACTGGGTTTACTTTTGTCTGAAGTGAAATTCTCATGAAATGCCTATCACTGAGGAAAACTATATTGAATCACAATCCTCATAGTTTAATCTGCTCCTTTACACAGCCTTGTACACAGGATTTCTTTTTCTAGAGGAATCTTAAATCCACAAGCCAGCTGGACTCTTTCTGTTGCTATCAGGGCCAGGCCATGTCGCAATCGTGGATAGCTGCAGGCCCTGAGGATGAGGGAATACACTTGCACCAGTCTATGAAGGACTGGCGTTCGCTTTTCTTGCCTTGTTTGGCTCTGGAGATAATGGCCCAATTCCATTCATTGCAGTAGGGCTTACACCAGTAATAACTGTGCCCCCGTAAAGGCTCACTACCTGCACTCTGGTGAAGTTGCTCTTAAGCGTCAGGTGGGTCAGCACCAGCACCTTACTCATGATGGTGCAGATGATCTTTCTCCTTCATGCGTCCACAGCAAGCTTCTTAAGGAGAGGGTGCTAGGGTTCAGCTACCTTCAGATTTTACTGTAATTGAGATAATATTAAAACTTAAACATATAACTTCTCATTGACAGCAGTTGGCTTCAAGAAGTCGTTGAAAACTTGGTCAGAAATTATCTGTGGCAAATTACCAATAACGGTCTGCAGAGTATGTGGACTTCATGTCAAATTTGCGACATTTATTCATGTTTGCTAAGAACTTCCCAACTTTGTGAAAGATGCTTTGTAATTGGTCAGAGCTGTTATGGGGCGGAGGGAGGTGTGGGGAATATCTTTGTTAGTCTTTGATTAGAGGTATGGTAAATTCATCAATACGGTGAGGAAAGAATCTTAACATTGTGTATAGTTATCTAACACAGTAAGAGCAATCCATCATGTAGTGGTCAGTGTTTGTAGTTATGGCCTCAGCTTCTTTTATTTGCTGTCTATTAGAAGAAAAAAGTCACAGAAAGTTTTGCCAAGTTCTTAAAGATCTTGAATTTAATGCTGCATGATTTTAACTAGGTAAAGTATGCGGAATACTGTCTGGACTATATGCTGTCCATGGAGATACAAGAAGGCGCACTGCAGTTTCTTACAGATTTTTGCTGATAAAGCTAACCTGATTAGGAACATAAGGAAAAATATTTTCTTTTGGAAGTGTAATACTTTGAAACCTGATTGGAGATTTGGATGCCAGACTCATTCTGGGATCCAAATAGTTGTAACTCTAAGAGCAACTTTTTCTTCTAACTGAAATTGCAATTCGCTCCTGTCTGACGGTTGGATTTTCTGGCCCATATGTGCTCAGTATTAGGACAAGGCAGGAACAGAGACAGCCTTAGGGCTCTGTCTGCATTAGCAGTTTGATGCGAGAGGAAGGGATCCATGTGTTCAGCCACCTGCTGCTCAGGACGTCAGCACAGGGCAAAACCAGTTTTCACATACAGAATCACACAAAATATTAGGAGTTGGAAGCGACGTCCAAAGATCATCCAGTCCAACCCACCTGCCAAAGCAGGATCACTTAGACTAGGTCACACAGGAGATTAATTTTTTTCACTCTGGACTGCAGTTTGTGAGATCTACTGACAAGCGTGTGAGCATCACATCTGACAAGCGTCTTCTGGTTTAGTTTTATCTGGAAGAGATGTACTTTCACACTCAAAGACCTCCTTATAGTGTAAGTTGACATGAGGTGAGTGCAGCTGATCAGGTGATTTACTTCAGAACTGCACTTCTGATCTGAATGAAAATGCTTTTGTGGGTGGACCTCTAAGTTCCCCAGAGCACAATCTGGTAATGGCCGTAAGGCAACGTTGTCTGTAAATTAGGGAAACTGTTCTGGGTTCTTCTGTTTTAACTTTTTTTCTGCATTTTGCCTGTTGGGGCAGGGGTGGGGGGGGAATAAGATAAAAACCCTAGTTCTAGCCTCCCTGCATTTGGACCACTCTTTCTTTTGTATCTTTTGGTCCTGCGATTCCCACCTTGAACCTTCAAATGCAGTGGCAGATGTACAGCATACTGTTGCACTACAGATGCCATTCTGCTGTACAGTATATAAGTAATCTCCAGTGACCATAATTCCTGACATTGTACCTGCAATTCAGTCTATTAAGTAGCAAAAATAACTGAAATAAACTATTTTTCTTCTGCAACCCTTATGTAAGTGCTTGCTTTTAGAGTAAGCTCTTGTACTACGGAGATAATAAGCACCTCTGTTTATTTTAAGTAACCTTTTTATTTCCATTCCCCTCACCCACACATATTTACCATCATGCTTTAGTAGATCACACCATCTTTAGGCTACAAAGCTCCTGGGAACAAGGACCTGTTTTCTCTCCTTGTCTACAAAGCTTTGTACATTGCCACAACACTAAAAAAATAACAGGGAAGAGAAATAGAGCTTGGAGACTTGATAGCTTTTGTAGTATTACAATGAATTAATTGAGGAAAAAATCAAACTGAATGTAAAAATAAATTATTGTGTGTCCTTGCACTTTAAAGATTTTCTTTTTTTAAGACTTTTTACAATAACTTATTAACTATTAGAGAAAAAATGCTGTATTTGAGTGACATTAGTGGCTTAAAATAAACTATCAAAAGAAGTCAAGAAATTCAGTGTGAATGTACAAAGCTAATCTTGTACAACCTATTGAGATATCTTTTCTAAAATGTGTGTACTTAGCACTGCATGGTTAAATGCCATGAAATTTAAAAACCACTGGCCTAAAAAGGCTTTGAGTTAACCTGTATTTCATATAGCACTTCCAAAACTGCCACTTGCTCAATGACTTTGTGGGCGACAAGCACTGAGAATTGTCGAAATATATTACCTTGACAAAACAACTGCATCTGAGATGTTTGGGCCTAATTCAGTGTGAAACATTTGCTGAAGTTGATAGCCCAGACATTGGGGTATTTCTTTTAATGAGTTGTACCAGTGCTTGCACATGGAGCTGAGAGCACAGTCTCTGCCCAGCCATGGCAGCTCCGGGAGGGCTCTGGTCCACACACCTGTGGGAAATTCCTCTCCTACTAATGGAAGCACAAAGGTTTCCTCTAACATTGTGGTCCCTCTTGCCTACAACTTTTGGGAACACAATGAGGGTGTTACTAAACTAATTGTAACCACAATTCCCAGGCCCTGGGGAAAAATAAATGGTATTGAATAATCAATGAAGCTGATTATTCTTCAAAGTCTTGCTAACCTGTGTAACCGTAATACTGTCTCAATATTATTAGAAGAAGAAATAAATAATTTAAAATCAAGCTTGCTTGATAATTTTTTTCTTCATGCCAGGCAAAATATTAACCTTTGGGTTATTGAAGTGTTTGCTAGTGATGCATCTCATCTTTTATTCTACCATCCCCTTCAGAACTGTTGAAAGGAAACTCTCCTCCCCTGTATTTGTGCCAGTCTGAATGCCTCCAGCTTCCAAATGCACAGATTATGTGTTATGGGAGTTTGTTTCTGTTCAGTTGGTCTATTATTTGCATACTAAATTGCTGCCTGTTATCCTGACACATCATTTGCAGATACTGGAAATCAGAGGATACTTGCAGAGGGTATTCTGTGTGGCTGAAAGAACAAACAACCCAGAGAGACAGGGTCCCTTGGCAGGGGAGAGCTGCCATTGCCTAACAGAGTCTTGGCCAAACCTTCCCGTAATAGAGTCAAAGACAGATCACAACAGGGCAAAGTCACTGTGTTTAACTGGCTGTTGAGTGGTTTTGATGCTGTTCAGTGGCATAGTCTGGTCTTACAGAAATTCTTTTTTCTCCTGTGTTCAGCAGAAATGAAATTAGAATGAAGGTGACCCTGACTGACAAAATCAGGGGAGAGGGAGAACAGTGATTGAAGTAATTTGTTTTCTGTACTAACTGTATTTTCAGTCTCAGAACTCTTCCGTTTTTCCCAGAACAATATATAGTTCTTATGCAAAATAAAGATATCCTTAGAGACTGAATCACCCTGCAGTCCAGAAAAGATGCTCATAATGAAGAGGTTTCTGGCAAGCACACAGCATAGCCTTCTGCATTGCACAGGAAAAAGTTGCTCAAACTTTCTAAAGCAAAATCTCTCCACTGTTTTCTCCTGATTTCCACATACTGGCACTGTATAATTTTGCCTCTCAGCACTTATATAACACATCACTGAAATGAATGCTCTTCCTCCCTTCTCGTCCCTGAAATTTAGGTTTTGACACAGATTAACAGAGCTGGGAGAAGGAAATGTAGGAAGACCCTGAAGCCATGGAGAAATGTCAGTGTGAGCTGTTCATGGCGTGTGGTTTTCCAGGGCTGGCTTCGGTCCTTTTGGTTTCTTGGCTAGAGAAGGTTTTACTGAGGTGGCTCTGGCCAGGGTTCTTTTGCCTTTGTCCAAGCCATTGCTCAAAGAGGAGCAAAGCAAGACAGCAAGTGGTGGAGAACTGGCTGTGCAGATATGGCTGTGCAGATATGTCTGTCTTCCCTGCTAAACCTAAAAAACCAACAACAGGAAAAAAAAAACCAAAACGAATCAAAAAACTATGACTAAAAAACAAAAGGCTAATTATTGCACAAATGGTAGCGTGTGGGGGTATAGATTTCCTCACATAGAAAATGTGAAGTGTTGATAATACAATTTGTGATGACTGAAAGGGAGATCTACTGTGTGCCTTTTGAGATGATGTGTTCTTGGGTAAATAAAGGTGAAGAAATAATTTCCTATTTGTTGGGGCAATGTCAATTGGGTTGAGCAGAGTACAACTACTTGTTGGGTTGCCAATGACTTGAGCAAGCATGTGGGCAGCAGTGCCACAACACAGCAGAAGTACCAGAACACTGTTTTTAAACCTCTTTCTGGTGCCTCTTGCTTTTATGTATTGATCTGAAATGGTTTTTCTTTTTTTTCTTTTGAAGACTTGAGGGTCAAAGTCCTGTAAGATTAAAGGATGCTGTTTTCAACTTCCCTGTTGCCTTCAGAGGCGTAGCGACCTGG
>NW_010168357.1:0-10456 GCF_000695765.1 Mesitornis unicolor
ATGTGAAGCCGACTGCCAACCAACACCCCCAACACACTCTCAGATGGCCAGGGTCAGTTCTGCCATGGGTTTGTTTTTTGTTTAGGAAAACACCACGGCGTGGACTTGCCTCAGCTTGGCAGAAAGGGCCACGTAATTTGCTGTTATATTGTTATCGGAGTCCTGCACGCTTCAGCTGGCAAACAGATTGTCAAACATCCTTGAACACTGTTTGCTCAAAGTGTAAGACAGGAAACAAATCTAAGATCTGCTTTTAGATTCAGCTCCTTCCTTATGTGTTTGCTTTGGTTTTCTTTGCACACATTTAAGATTTCCTTTCTATTAGACCATATGCAGCTGCTCTTGGAGATGTTCACGAGTCTCTTCAGCACAGGATGCACGTTACTGTTACTGAAGGTGAAATCTCAACCGGGAAGCATAATTCACGTTGCTGCTCCTGGAGCTGGAAACGATGCGTGTTGCTGAATTAAAGCTGCATCTCCCTTTGGTACAACTCATTGCCTCGTTGGAGTCTGTCTGACCAGGCATCTCAGTCTCCAGGAGGTGTCTGGATGCTCTGCTCTGAACGAGAGCTGGAGACAGCGATGGTTTAACCGAATCAGTGGCGCTGTTTTAGCTCGAATGTGGAGTTTAATAAGGGAAAATAACAGCTTAATTTGGAAAGGCGTCTCCAAGGCCAAGGGGACTGACCTTGTATGAGTGACTGCTGCCAAGAGGATTAGGGAGTTGTGTGTTGTGCTCAGAAGTGTGCTGTGGCCCTGCCGAGCTTGGCGCAGAAGATGGAAAGAGCGATCCCTTCGGTCCGATACCTTGTCTGAGCTTCAGACACAGAGATTCCTTGGGGAATAACCTGGATCAAGAGACGGGCTCGTTCTTTTGCTTTAGCCAGTAATTTCCTCATACAATAACGCAGCGGGATCAGCTCTCCCCATCGTCCTTTTGTTTCGCTGTAATCCTTGGCACATCTCAGCATCTCTGACTGTGTTGTGGACCCTGATGAGCAATGTCCTCTGTAGGAGGAGAAGGAAACAAGGACGTTGGGTTGTCTGGTTGGAGTGGAGTTTCCCCTTGGGTCTCCCCACCAGTCTGTTGTGCATTTTCTAGTTATCCATTGAAAGGTTTAAGCCTTTCCCAGCACCTACTGAACACCTCAAGGAGAGGTAAGCAAACAGTTGAGATGCTTGCAGTTTCTTTGTGCCCCAGAGCTTTGCTGTAGGATACGCTGCAGTTTTAGAAGACAAAGCCAGAAGTTGCTTGCTGTTGGGTAGCACCATTTCTAGCCAAGGCTTGGACACAGAGACTTTGATACAGTGAAGGCGATGGCCTTGCAGGCTCCTGCTGTCACCAGTGTCATGAAACACCTCCAAGCACCAACTCGGGTCTTGAGCAAATTGAATGGCTTTTGGTGCTGCCTTTTCCTGTCCGTAGACTGGCTGACTCAGATTCCTAAATCCAGTCTCTCTCTTTTTCTCTCTCTTCAAGCAAAGTCACATTTTTCTCTGTCTGGGAACAATCTCCGCGGCCGCCAAGCAGAGCAGATGAGCTGTTTGCCACTGCAGTGCTTGCACTTGCCATTTCTATTTAGCTGAACGGCTCAGGTTGGCATTGCCATGGGCTCTGTGTCTGATCAATGGCCAGTCAGGCTCTATCCTTTAAAAAAAACCCAGAAAACCTTTCCAGGTTGTATTTGAACATTTAAACATGTGTTGACTTGCTTAGTGCTGACCATGAGGGTCCATCACAGGTGACCTTCTTCCTCCCTTCCCATCTCGAGCCTGATCACCATACTAGAAAATCTGTTATCTCATTCATTTCTACATGAAATCACTGCTATGCTCTGGTTTTTTCAGTATTCCTGGCCTGACAGATTTCCTCTCATTACAAATTATTCTGTCTGCTTCAGCTGCATGCTTTTTCTCATTTACATTTAAGATAATGGAAGAAGAGTTGCTTTTTGATGACATAAGTGAGCCAGGTTTTGGGTTAGCATTATTCTAAAATGAGAGTTCTGGCTGAGTAACGGAAAATAGTAGGGATTGAAAGGTTTTAGTACCTGTAAAGCACTGCAATGACTGGAAAAACTAATATGCTTCTTCCCTGCAAATTGATGAGACTTCTGGATGCATGCGTGGAATGCGAAAGGCTCAAGGCTAATAACGCTACGGGTCCCAGCACGTGCACTAAATGGCCCGGTGTTAAATATTAACAAAACAAAAACACTTCAACATATCTGATGCTGAAGGAGGGGGGGGACAAAAATAATAATAATCGCTGTAGACCGGTGCATTTATTTTATCTTACCTGCGAGAGCTATAAAATGAGGTTTAGGCTGTGAGCTGCAAGCACACAGGAGCTCCTTAGCCCTGTATTGTATCAGGAGTTTTATGCTGTACTTATAGCAATACCTGCAAGTGTATAAGGGTCTCTGCTGTATTTCAGAGTCTCGTATAAATTGCTTCATGACTATTTTTTTCCTCCTGTTATGCTTTTGAACCTTGCAGTCATATGAAGATACATTCACACTTAGCTCAATAGTAGGTCTATTTTTAAGATATGTGCGTTGGACCAGGTCAGACTTTCTCTCATCTCTCCTCTCTCTCCTCTTTTTTCACATGTTGACTATATGTGTCTTTTTTTTTTCCCCATATAAGAGGCATGATGCTTTTGTTCAAAATATCCCATTTATGCTTGGTGGTGACTTAATTTTAAGGCAAGGAGACTGCACAACTTAAAAACCTCTAAAGGTTATAATTTACTTTGTTCATTTCTCTGTTGTCCTATCTGCTTTTCTTTGCCATTTTCCAACTTTGGGCTCTGCTGGTGCTCGTGAGGATCCACAGCTCCTTTGTTGGTAGCCCAAGTGAATCAGGTGCAGTTTGAGAGTACATTACTAAAAATCCCTATTCTGGCCCAGCAACACCTGTACGTTTCTCTGTGCATTTGGTGCCTCTGGTCTGGACCAGTAATTCTCCTGGGCACCTAAACTTTAGCACCTGACTGCACTCAAAACCGTGTGTCAGCCCTGGGGAGACAGGAGTACAGTTTTGGCCTAAAATATATTGCTTTTCAGCACTATTATTCCACTTTCCTGTAGGGTTTTTTTGCCTTTCTTTTCTGTGGGCCCAATTCCTTCAAGGCCAATGGGCATATTCCTTTGCTTCACAAGGTAAAAAGCATGCTCACATTGCAACTGCTGGTCTGAGCCAGCCATTAACAAGAGCAATCTAAAAGCCGACAGATGTAAAGCTGTAGAAATCAGCATTGAAGGATTTTTCACCTTGCCTTTCTGTGTTGTCACCTTGTCATCAACCCCTCAGGTAAGCGCTTGAGACTGCGTCTCAGCCATAGCTGACTGCGTGGGACCCGGCAGCCCTCAGCTCTGCAGAGCCAAACAATTTAGGTTAAACCTCCTTTTCTGATTTATTGATGCTGTGTTCCTCACTGCCTCCTAGTTTTTGGGTATAACTTTTTAACTGAGATGACCAACCATAGCAGTTGGAGCTTTAACTGAGATGACCAACCATGCTTTGGAGCCTTCAGGCTGGAGATCTTTGCATCTCCTTGAGATGCTGAGCCATATGAGTGCATATTCAACATCCGCTACCAGCACCCCAGTGTCTTCCCTCAACCAAAATCTTGCCTCCTGGGACACAAATGAGGGATGCACACCAGGCTTGGCATGACATCAGCATGGACCTGGTAGGGTACCAAATTACCCACGTCCATAAGTACTGGAGCACGGTATGAAAATGGGAGATCCTTGACAGCGTTACCCAGTTCATTTCAACTTAAAACTCCCTCTACGTTGCTTGGTTTGTTTATTTGTTATATATCCGCTGTGCTGAAGCAAATGTGTTTTCCATAATATTAATGGCGTGCTCATTGTTAAAGCCCTGTGCAGAGCATCAGATATCTATAAAACAAATTTAGACGCCAGGCCTGTAGTTAAGCATTGTTTAGGCAGATCCCAGAGCCAACACGAATGCAGCTCTTAGAATCGAGCTTTACAAAATATTGATGTTTCTATGTAAGTAATAAAGAGTTTTGGAAGGGAGCTAAACAGCAGTTTATGGTTTGTCAGGGAAACTGCTTTATTTCTTCAAGTAGCTGAATATTGATATTCTCACAGTGGAGTTTTGTCAGCTTCTTAGGATTGGCTTTTGTGAAAGATTTCTGTTTTCCTGTTCAGTACAGGCTTGTTCCCCCCCTCCCTTCCATCTCTCACTGCAGGGGCAGAAAGAAAACCGCTGGCAAATTTGGAGAGAGGGTTGAGCTAAACCGAGCTCCAAAACAAGACTTGGCCAAGAGGCCGAGGCCGTGCCCACCCCCTCTGATTTTAACAGAGGGTTTCTCGCCAGCGCATCCACACCGAGGTGCACGAGAGCATGCTTGGAGGATCAGAAAAAAACAGCTTCTCTCAGCGTTTCCCTATTTCTGCCCGTTTCTGCGATCAGCTCTCTCCATAGTTCAGGCTGGTTTTCTTCCAGCAGCAAGAATAAATAGAAAAAATAAATAACCTAGAAGCCAGTGCAGCCAGAGAGTGACTGGAGCAAGTGCCCTGTAGAGAAAAATCATTTTGGCAGCTTTGGAGAAGGATTTGGTTTTTTGAATCGGGTTTGAAATAACCGGTGGGTTGTAGCCAGAGGAGGAAATAGCTGGTGTTGGTGAGAGACAAAAGGTGAGCTTTTGCTGACAGGTTTAGCATTCCTGTTGCTCTAGAGGATGCTAAAAGCACGGTGTGGATTTAACATCTTCTGTGCAGACAGCAGGGCCTGCTTTCAGGTCTGCAATTCATGTCTGGGAGTGCGGTACGACCTGCATGTTAATGAAGTCAGGCCTAAAACGGGTTAGAGAAAGAGCAGTATAAGCAGCCCTGACTCCACCTTTAATACTTCGAGTTTTATTCCCTGTCCCCTCTTTAATTTCAGCTCACCAGTGCATTCACAGTGTATTCACATTTAAACCACTGGGCATCGGGGGCTGATTTGGAGGTTCAGGGATTCAGGAGGGACCTCAAATCCTGAGCCTGAGAGCAGCTGGGATGGAGGCAGACACATAGGAAACCCGAAAAGCAGGCTTTGGGATTTTAATCTGCCAAACCAGACAGAGGAAGCGGGGCCAGGGGGGCTTCCCACCCAGCTCTGCCCCCACACCTCTTGCACACACGTGGGCCACGGGGCTGGTATCGTGTAGCTGCAGTGCGTTGTCTCCTTGGGTTGGGTTGTACCGTGCCCTCTTCCTCCAGATAACAGCACAACACAATCGGGTTTTAAATATTAATGCGGAGATCACAGGAGTGTAGCTTGGAAGCGCCGAATCACTGAGAATTGAAAAGTCTAATCTGTCCTTTTGAAAGCTGTCCAATGTCTTTTTTATTTACGGCGTTCGAACCATTTCACAAATTGGAAAGCAACCATCCAGCCATTTCGCAGGCAGATTATGATGTGTTTAAAAGAGTCCAAGGTATTTATCCGAATGCAATTGGCCATCTTGCTGACTAACATCTAGATTGGAGACATTACACACCCAGATGAACAGAGACTATTTGAAGGGGATCGTTTTCTCCTATTAAAGTTGTGTGTGCAGCTTGCAAGCGAAGAAACCTTGCAGGCTGCCTCGGAAGGACTCGTCGCGTCGATTGGGTAGATCAGGAAACGCCAGGGCGTAAATCGTCATTTCATGACTCCTGCGCTCGCTCACATTCGTGGCAAATGCAGAGGTGGAGAGCTGCTGGAGAAGGACCGGCTCCATCTGGCACTGCCTCTGCTGACTGCACGCGAGTTGGTCCATTAAAGCCGCAGAAATGTAGGCGAAAGGCAGGAACCACACATTAGATGAAGCTACAGCCGCTGCCAAACAGAGAGGAAAATGTATTTTTCCCTCTTAGCAGCTACGCACTTGCTTGCTCTGCATAGAAGCTAAAAGGTGGGTTTCAGCTTGCGTGGATAAAACATCTACATGTTTTAATTAGGAGGAAAAACAATACAAACGTGGCAATCTCAGCCTCCGGTAAATCTCTTGAAGCTGTGCTCACGTGCCCACACTCTAACATGGTCTGAATGAACAACTGACAGCACCTGTTATTGAAATCAAAAGTGATTTCTCTAACAAAGGGATGCTGGGGAATTCCTCCTGGCTTTCTCTTTAATAGAGTTTGAAGGATTCAGGTTGGAAGACAGTGCAGAAGATCTGCACCGCTGGCTCTGATGGATGTGAATCACGCCAGGGGACACGGCTTGTTTGGGAGGTTAAGAGTTCACTCTATACATTCAGTAATAACACGCAGCTGGTGTGCCCTTAAAAAAGAGATGCTAGGCTTCTTTTTTCCCCCCTCTGTGCAAAATAACATGTGGATTAAAAAAACCCTAGGAGTCAGATTTTATACATTCAAGCTCAGAACTTCCAAATAAATGCAACCACTTCTGACAGTGTTTTTGAGAAGTAGAGCGATATAAAGCTAGATTGCCTAAAAATAGCTCTCCAACTGAACCCTCAAACCTATTAGATTAGTCCATTTATAATAAATCCTGATCTACTGTCTATTAGATCAGCTCTTCTGTAATCTTTTCCTGTTTACCAGGCCTCCTATGGGCATAGTTCATCTGCATTTCGAGAAGCATTGCAGCGCGATGCTGAGAAAATGCTCGGTTTTTATGTCACGCACACGATGGTCCGGTTACGTTTCTGCCCGGAGGTTCAGAATCAGCTGCAAAGTCTGGCAGGAGCAATATGGCATTAATGCCTCAAAGGGTACAAGAGGTTCACGAAGGTGGATCTGGGGGGGGAAACCAGAGCTAAGACCTTAGGAACTGTTTTCTGAAGTAAAAGGACCATGGTGAAGACAGCAGCTGATGCTCGTGTGCTGTAGCGCTTAATTTCCTGGTATTTCTAGATGTGCCAATGTGCTGTAACCCCATGCCAATGACTGTTAAAACGTTGTCTCATGTCTCTGAAGCTACACATTTGAAGCAGGATCCAGTAATTTCTTTTACTTAAATGACAACTGAATTGGGGACCTGACATTAAGAGCTGTCAGGAGCCAGGAAAAATATTAAATACTCATACATGCACACACACAAGCCCTAAAAAAGCATGAAAGTTGCTATTTCACGGGAAAAAATAGCCAGGCTGCTGCTTAGTTTCTTATTTTTTCAGGCAAAACCTGGAAGTTTGCAATAATAGCCAGAACGTTTTTGACAAAATGACCTTTCCAGAGCGTAATGAACAGTTGATCACTGTCAAAAATGTAAAGTTTTGATTCAAAAGGGCTTAGGTAGACGTGGTTTTGGCCTGTTGGAAATGGATCCCATGTGGTGGCTGCTTCGAATGTATTAATTGTCTCGCTGAGGGTTGTGGTGCGGTGAGAAAGGAAGAGTTGGGGCAGATTAAGTGGACTTGAGCCTGTTGCGATGATTTCGTGCGCTTCAGCCTTCGTTCTGTGTCGTTTAGGTTGATGTTAAATGCTCAAACCGAGATTCAGAAGGGAAAAAAATCCCGGCATGTTAAGTGATTCCAGCTTGAAGTGCACTGAAACAGCTGAGTTTGCACCATGCCTTGGACCACAGCTGTAGATTCCTCCCTAGCACAGGGAACTCGCTTAGCATCTGGCCCGCATCCATCACAGCGGTCGGCCGGCCCCGGCAGAGTAATCACTTAGGGGCAGAGTAGCCTTGGGCACATAATCCTCTACTGGAAGAGGTAGGAAGAAGGGAAAAAGACAATCCAGAAAGGGTTTTCGATTTGGCAGCAGTTTGTGAGGGAATGGACCTTTCTTCTCGCCGCTGCAGCGTCCTCCTCCTCTGTTTCAGACATGAGGTAAGAGGAAGGAAAAAGAAGAGCGATATATATGTATGTAAGCATTCATACAAATGGCTTCAAGTTGTGCCAGGGGAGGTTTGGATTGGATATTGGGAAAAATGTCTTTGCTGAAAGAGTGGTCAAGCACTGGGAGGGGCTGCCCAGGGAGGTGGGGGAGTCCTCATCCCTGGAGGGTTTCAAGAAGCGCCTGGATGTGGCACTTCAGGACGTGGTTTAATGGCCATGGTGGGGTTGGGTTGATGGTTGGACTTGATCTTAGAGGTCTCTTCCAACCTCAATGATTCTGTGATTCTGAACTTCATCTGACTTTTTTGGAGTGCAGGACTCTATGCGGTTGTGTTGCTGAAGACAACGTACCCCTTTGAACGTTCTGGGGCCATCGTGTATCTAATCTTTCTTCCCACAGATGGTTTTTGCAAGCCTTTTGTCAGTTTTGGTCAATAAAGCTCCAACACAACCCCAACCACTCCAAAAGCAGTGTGGGAACTTTTCTGTTCACACATCATTCCGGCTCCACTTCCCCAAATAACAGCGTGTGTGAGCACAGCGGAGAGCTGTTGTCATGTTTGATGGTTGGGCCTGCTTGGCCTTTGCAAGGCTTTATTCATAAGAAGAAATCATCCTTTCTCTCAAAGATGCGGAAGGAGCTGTACCTCCTTCAATTTAAGCTCACTTTGATGTAACATTGCAATCCACCCGTGTGTTACCTGGGTTTCTGAATACCTGCTTAGGGTATGGCACCTTAGGGAGGGCAGCGGGTGTGCAAGGTTCAACCTAGACACTCCTTGACTTCATTCACCCTTGTCTGTCACCTTATAGGGAGTTTGGTAGAAAAAACCACCCCAATAAGAGCAGAGAAATGGAGAAGATATTTATTCTCAATTTATTTTTTTTTCCTTGGGAATTTCAGAAAATATTCTGAAATGCACTTGAAAATGCCTGTAGAAAACTAATTCTCATGAGGGATGTTTACATGACAGGGAAGAGGAAAGCAGCTGTGATATAATCCTTCGATTGTATTAGGTTTGGAGTTTTTTGTGCTGCTGCTTCCAGGATGTGTCTAAACCTCCTTATTTGCTATGTAAATACAACTTGCACCGTCTTTCAGTAGAATAAGAAGCAATTATAAAAGGAGGTGCTGTAAGCAAAGGATGCGGTTGCCAAATATGAAAAGGGCAACGAGGGAGGGAAGGACCTTCAGGCTTTGTGTTTCTCACAGCCTTTCAGCACTCAGCAATGCTCCATTTGCCTTAGCGTGGCCGCAACACACGTAAGTAGCAGTGAACACAGCCTGGCCATGCTCAAGAGTGAAGTTGGATTGCTGAGTCCTCCTGAAGACGTTGAACACCTCGGGTTGGTTGTACCTCAGCTGCTGGCTCATAGCACAGAGCTGTCAGGCTGAACCTTTGGATTGCAACCCTTTGGGGAGAGCTTGACGGGTGTCTTCTCTTATCCCTTACCTAGAGAAAGCCAGCGAATCTCACCCAGGAAATTGTGTTTGCAATTTCTGCTTGAGAGGAACCCGGGTATCACAGAGTTGTTAGGCTGGAGAAGACCTTTAAGATCATTGAGTCCAACCATAATCTGTCCACCACTAAACCATGTCTCTAAGTACTCATCTCCCTGTCTTTTACATACATCCAGGGATGGTGGCTCCACCACTTCCCAGGGCAGCCCATTCCAGTGCATGATAACCCTTCCAGTGAAGAAATTTTTCCTAATCTCCAATCTAAATCTCCCCTGGCACAACTTGAGGCCATTTCCTCTCATCCTATCACTTGTTACTTGGGAGAAGAGACCAACCCCACCTCGCTACCCCCTCCTTTCAGGTATTTGTAGAGGGCGATAGGGTCTCCCTTCAGACTCCTCTTCTCCAAACAAAACAACCCCAGCTCCCTCAGCCACTCCTCATTTCAGTTGTGCTCCAAACCCCTCACCAGCAAATCCCTCCCATGATTTTTCTTCCACCACGGAAAATTCCTCCTCTGTGTAAAGGCTGGGAAATAAAAGTAAGAAGATAAGAAAGTAGCCATTTCTTTTGCTTGCTAGTGAACGTACTGGGAGTAGAGAAAGGTTCCTCTGGGAGTTGCAATTACTCCCCTGTGGCTGCTGGAAATGTGTTTTTTATAGAGCTGCAGCTTTAGACTGAGTGATGGCAAAACTTAGTCCTCTGCTCTTAGTGCCAGCTCTCTAGGATAGAGCAGGGGAGAACAGAGTGGAGGATTTATTTGGGGTGTTCCTGGGGAAAAGTTGTTTCCTTAACTGCGATTCGCTTTCTTAGGAGCTCTGTGAAAACAGTGCTGGGCTTCATGGAGTTGAAGTCTGCAAAGTCTTGTGCATGGTTTGGATTGAAAGCCTAGGAGTGAAAACCAAGTCATACCCCAAAGCTGTCTTTAAACTCTTAGATATGGCAACACATGGTGAAAACAAGTAGTAAAAGTGAAATAATCAAGGTTATACATTCGTAGTTGTAATAGTGTTGACTATTTTAAAGGTTACTGCTTGTCTGTGAGCAAAGATTGTATTAGGAATTATTATCTGCAGAATCCTTCCATTAACGCGATGCTGCAGTGCTGCTTTTCCCCACATTAAACATTGAGGGTTTATTGGATGTAGTTTATCTGGACTTCAGCAAACC